>NW_027397090.1:2508286-2553372 GCF_003265705.2 Callorhinus ursinus | reverse complement strand
TTTAATTTTCAATTTAGATAAAACTATTCTGTCCTGTTTCACTAGTAAGTTAGATATACCAAAAAAAAAAAAAAAAATCCTCTAAAGAGTGAATGACTGTTAGTAATATGATGGGTTTTTTGAAAGTTTTTATTTAAATTCCAGTACAGTTAACATACAGTGTAAAACTAGTTTCAGGTATATGGTATAGTGATTCAACACTTCCATACATCACCTGGTGCTCAACACAAGTGCTCTCCTGAATCCCCGTCACCTGTTTTACTCCTCCCCCCACCACATACCTCCGCTCTGGTAACCACCAGCTTAATCTCTGTAGTTAAGAGTCTATTTCTTGGTTTGTGTGTCTCTCTTTCTTTTATAGTAATATGATGTTTAATCCCTATGACTGCTGTGCTTTGGGATCAACAAAGAAACATTTACCTTACTTATGTTAATCAGTTTATGTATATTGAATTTATATGAATTAGATTATAGTAAATAACTGCCTTAATTGTTCAACTTTTGGCTTTATTGATTCAGCCCATGATTTCTGAGTCTAATCCTTAAGTTTACCAAGATTTTATTTCTATATATCAGTATTCTCTATTTCTTAGAAAATGACTATTTTAATTTTTTAATGTTGAGCTTACAAAAAAGGATGCTAAAAAGTATAAGATATTTCTTTTGAAATGTCTACCTACCTAGCATTCATTTATTAAGTAGAAATCCAGGTTGTGTGTACTAGGACTAAGAAATATGTGAGTGCCAAAGAATGTGTTTTCATCAAAATAGTGTTCTTATCTTTTTGGAATAAGTAAATACATGAGAACACTGACCATTGAAATAGTCATGACTGGTATCAGAGACTGGTATTTGGTCCCCACTGGTCTATCTCACCCCTAGCCAAAATCATACAAAACCTACTCCTTCTACAAGAAGCTAGAAAGAACACAGCCTATTGTTACATATTGTTGTATGCCTTAGGAAAGAGCGGTCTGGAAATGTCTTCTTTGGCTTTTTACATTTCAACTAGACACGGGGCCTTTCTAAAAGGGAAAAATGCTAAAATTCTTGATTGCAAGGCATTTACTGAGTTTCCTGTGGTTGGTCTATGACACTTAATGCCATGGTACAGTTTTCATAAAGATTTGTAAGAATTTATCTGGAAAAGTTCTGGATATTTCAGCATTGACTTACCATTTTAATGCAAAGAAAATTTTAAGTAGGATTACATTTATTTAAAATCCCTTGAATAGTGAAATGATTTAGAACAATATTCTAGTAGCTAGTAAACTCATGTGGCTCATGTGGTCCTAAGGATTCATCAGTCTTACATTTTTAACCCTTCTTAGAAGTGAAATATGTTCTTTAACAGTATAATTGTCCTTGTTCTTTCTGTTTTTGTTTTCCGGCCACAGTGAAAAAATCTTTTCAAGCTCCTTTGACCACAGATAATATTTTTCCAGTTAAAAAAAATTGTGTTGCTTCTATTAGAGAAAAATTCAAGATTTAAGATTGCACTGTTCTACACTAATGAGCTCTTGTTGGAGATAAAGGACATGGACAAAAGTATCTTCTTACTCCATCAAATAAATAGAAAATGAGTTCAACTTTGGTACTTTCATGAGATGAATAGTTCTTTTGTTTATTAGAGGCTCTATAATTAGAATTTTAAAATGGGAGTATTATCTAATGAGAAAGTCTAGTGAAAAAGCTGCATTTGAAAGATCGATTATGAAATACCACACCTCTCCATATCCTTTATTTATATTCTGAATTTCTACATGGTCACTGCTTATGTATAGGAAAAGGGAAGGAGAGTCCATCTGTCTTCTCTAAGGGAGTAATTACTCATTCTTTATTTGCCTTTGTATTTACCTGACACTTGAATAACATACTGAAAACTGGCAGGAAGAAAAATTCATAAAAAGCCTGGAATTGTGAACACCTGTCACCATGGATAAATTTATAAGAGCGGCCTATAAATGAAGTAAGATGAATTGGATATAGCAAATGTAAATCCAGAATAATACAGCTGTCAATATTCCTTATAAAAAAAGAATAAATTTCAGTTTGTTTCTGTATTTAAAATCTGGAGTTTATAAATTTTACTTTTTGAAATTGTTCAAAACACATAGCAATGTTAAGTATTGATTTTTCAGGTCATGTTATTAAAATTTGCAAATGGAGCCATTCTAGATCTGTGACTAAGATGTCAATATTCAACATGAAATATATGCTATCATATTTACATCCCAAGGTCATATAAAGAATGATAGCTGCTATAGTAGTTGGTCTGCTTTAAGTCCTGTGGTGAAATTTAGCTTCATACTTCCCGATAGTAATGGGAGGAAGAGCAGAAACCACTGTCCTAAGTGTTGTTGTGTACTGTTATACTGTACCTTCAAGCCTTTGGCTTTTGTTTTACAGATAATAAATTATAATAATTTATTATTTATAATAGTAAAAAAATATTAGAGATTCTTTGGGGTCTAAATAAGATATACAGTTATTCACTTAGATCAAGTAATAATTACGATGGACATATAAAAACATCAGTTTGATTATTCTATCCCTGCACCTTTGGGATGAATGGAGATTAATTAAAAATGTTTAGATTGTTAATTTAATTTCAGTGGATGAATGTTTGAATTGATGAAGTGCAGTGAGTACACATAGTACAATACAAAACATTACTGAAAGCCCTGAATCAGAGAAGAATAAAACAAATGATTTCAAATAGGTCTGTGTTAGGGAGCTAATTAGAATAATTTATAATTTTATACATAGGGGTTTATGGTCGGTTAGTTTTAATGTGGCAAACCATTTTCATGTACGTTACTATCTCAGGGTGGGTGATGAATTTATTCAGCAACAGTATACCTCTAAAAAAATCAGCTTAAAATTAAATGTCTAATCACTTTGTAAAATTGGTTTTTTTTAAAGATTTTATTTATTTGAGAGAGAGAATGAGATAGAGAGCATGAGAGGGGGGAGGGTCAGAGGGAGAAGCTGACTCCCTGCTGAGCAGGGAGCCCAATGCGCGACTCGATCCCGGGACTCCAGGATCATGACCTGAGCTGAAGGCAGTCGCTTAACCAACTGAGCCACCCAGGCGCCCAGTAAAATTGCTTTTTAATATAGCCCTCTTTATTAATATAAATATTCTAAGCAGTGGAAGTGATAACAAAGATATGTACTAAATTGCAGTATGCCATTCTTTGGAATCTTAGAGATACTTAAATACCTGAGCATTCAAAATAATATAGTTACTAGTTTTTTTTAAAAAGAAAAACAATCAGGATCATCAGAAACTTAGCTAAATATATATATAATTCTTAATTGGTTATGCTGTGTTTTTCTATCCCAAGTTATCATTTATCAATAACCTGTTAATCATATATGTCTACAAAGATTTTCTGAATGTAGAGCTGGGGATTCTATGAATTAAAAAATTTAGAGATCCGCACTTCCATGGAAAAAGCTAATTCCTTTTGTGAATCAGTTAGCTAACATTGATTCTCAGTCTACAATTGTATTTTATAGGAGATATTAAAATTTTCAAAAATTATTTTTTACATTGTTAAATACATGCTCAGTAAAGTAGGACACTGTAGAAATAAAAATTATCCCGTCTCCCCACCATTTATATTTCCTTTTTAATTTTTTTAACGTGATTATAATCCAAATATATAAATTTCTGTTGTATATTTTTATTGTAAGTTCTTATAAATAGAATTATCAACTTCTAAAGTTTAAAAAGAGTGATCTATTCATAGAATAATTCCCATTGTGAGGAAACTGGTGTTTATTTCTGGAATACGTAAAAGCCAGCAGAATCTTAATTTTTATAATTTTTGTAGCTGTAACAGCTTTCCTTTCTTGTTTTTTGTTGAACATGTTTCTATCTTTTTAAAAAGTTGTCACCCCTTAAATCTTTGCCTCTTAAAATGAGTGTGTGTGTGATCTTTGTGTCATTCACTGTGTATGAATGTTGTTAGCTGGGGTATCCCACGAGGGTAGTATACTCTTAAGCATTTCAGATATTTTAAATTTTTATCTGTGTTGTCTTTGAATCTCTTACATCTCTTTCCATGATATCATAGTTACGATTATGCGAGTTGTTGTAGCAGGGAGGCTGTTTTTGTTTGTTGTATATTTCTTTTCTTTCAGAAATTACAGATGTTTATAATTAGCTTCAAACACTGCCTAAATGGCAGTTGGAAGATAACTGCCTTCAGCCGACGTGGTCTTTCCCTTTACCTCGGGAGGAGAATTACAACTGATCTGGAAGAAAGGGCTTACCATAGGCAGTCAGATCACCAGAGTAGTGCCGAACACTCTTCCTGGCTTCATCTGAAATTTTGAGTAAGTGGACAAGAACTAGGAGGCAAAGGCTTTTTGGATTTCACTCTTCATTTTGTAATTCTTCCCCTCCAGAAGCCGACTTCTGAATGGGATGAGAAAACTGAAGAGAGCCAAATCCTGTTTTCCAGGGAAGTTCAAGCTCTTAGCATCCCAAATAAAGCAGATCCTATGGGAAAGGAGATTACCCATCCAACCTGGATGCAGTCTCATACCTCATTTATCCATTTAGCAGAGATCTCTTGGAGAGTTTTTGGGTACATCATTTTCAAAGGCCCATATTTTCCAACATTTAGTAGTAAGTCCCACTAACTTTATTTTGCATCAAAGAGTATTTCACTCCACTTAGAACCTTCCGGTATTACATAACAATACTTTTTGAATAAGACTTTGAAATTACATCTTTTTCTGGAGGTGATGGTTCCACTTAGTGGAGTTTCCAGTTTTCTTTTTGTCTCAAGTATAAAATGATTTTTTAAAATTCTCTTTTCTAATCCAGTAACTTGAATGAGACCAATTCGATTTTTAAGTCTTTTCCAAAAGTTTGTCATCATTGCATCCCTTAAATTTGTAAGTATGTTAGAGAAGGATAAATACTATCAAAACAGAAAATTTAGTACATCCTCAAATGTTACACTCAGGTAGGTTCACCTGGAGTCTTACTCTCTTCTTACCAGAGTATTAGTTTAGAAGATCTTTAACCTTTATTTTAGCCAAAGATGCTAAATTGTAACTTGGGATATCTTTACTTATGTGTTAGAGCCCTACCTTGTATGACTTCCCCTGGCTACTTTGGACAGCACAGAGATTTTCAGCATAAATTGAACTTAGTAAAGCTCATTGGAAACTTTTTTTAGTGTGTGCCCTAACAGTAGTGTTGTTAAAAAACATTAGTATTACATTATGCAGTCTATTTTTTATTGGCAAGATATCCTATGAAAGAAAGGATGTTCTCTCACCAAATGAAACTATTCCTTTTCATACAAAATTGAATTGGAGGCCACTTTCATTCATCTAAAAACAAATTTTAATGTCATCTATGAAAGGAAGCACTGTGTATACTTTTTCTGTCAGTTAAGAGTCTTCAGTTATAAATTCAAATGAAATTGATATCCCAGTTACTTCTGGAGATAACTCTAATGAATTGTAATGTCAGATTTTCAGTGAAAAATTACCACTGTAACGAACCCTATAGGAAGCAATGTGGAGAAACCTATGTTAGGCATTTTGTGGCATTTCAAGTCTGAGGTAGTTGTTTAAGTTAGAGATATAATGAAGCACCAGTGTTGGAACATACAAGTATGGGAGTCTACATATTTCTTGTCAAGTAGAATAAATTGCCAGACTACTTCAAATTCAAAACTTTACAAAAGAGTAAATGTATAATTATATAAGTGAATTTTTGTTAGATGATCTAGTAGTATAGTTTATATGAATTCAAAGGAAAAATTTAATGCCATGTATTTATTCTCTATACAAGTATTTGTTAAACTCTTATTATGTATCGGACACCCTTCTAGATCTTAAGATTATAGCCCTGAAGAGAGTAGTCAAGATTCCTGCTCATCTCTCATGAGATTATAACTATAGTGACATTTGCTATTCTGATGATTTGAGGATAAATCAAGAGCTGCGTTAGAGGCCAACCCTGTCATGTCAGGTCTTCACAGTCTCCTTCCTGTTGGTTGATTAGCTGCTACACAGAAGGCTCAGAGGAGCTGTAAGAATCAAAGGAGACATAAGATATGCCCAGTCATCCAAAAAGATGATTCCGAGGTATTACATGACATTGAGGCATTGACACAGTACAGCTTGTGGGATATCTGAATCCATAGTCCAGTGAGCTGCACTGGACTGTGTGTAGTCCTTCTGTACTAATCCATTTTGGCAATAGAAAGTATGCTGCAACAATACCCTATGGCTCAGGGCCTGGATTCTGGAACCAAGTAAACCTGAGTCCAGTTCCAGCTTTTCCTTTTGCTAGCTTTATAATCTTCTATTATGCTTGTCTGACCTTAGTTTCCAGACTGTAAAATGGAGGTAACTGCATTACTTAACAAAGTAACAGTAACCTTGGTGGTTTAAAATAATTAAACCAAGTGAGGTAATATATATGATTATTAGCACAATGTATAGTAAGAACTTGCTATATTTTCATTAATGCAGGTGAATACCAGCTGATGCTAGTTCTTGGTCACTATTACATAAATTTTATGTTCCTCGTTTGTCTCCTTTTTATCAGGATAAAAGCATCCCTAAATCTTACCTTTTTTTCTTTCCTTTCAACATTAATAGAATACATGAAAAATACCACAACCATTTCCACACATTAATTGGTGAGCAATAGAAACAATAAAACCTCAGTAATTTGGACTACTCTGAAATTCATAATATATTAGAAGAAATGGTAAAATGTTTAAAAGAAATTGTTTTCAAGTATGGCTAGCATCATGGATCAGTAAATATTGCATAGACGTTCTGCTGGAAATATGTTAAAGAGACTTAAAACTATCCACTTACATTATTTCTGACCCACCTCTGGCCCTTCTTCTAGAATGTATTAGGTAGGCTAATTAATGGTCTTCTATTATCAATGTACATAATTATGTCCTGAGCATAATTCTGTCCTTTGTCCAGACTTTTAATTGAACCAGTTGATGACAGTTCACATCTCTTAAGGTAATATTTGATTTGATTTTTATGTCACATGGTTATACTCTGCTTTCCTGCCCTAAGCTGTTAGCATAGCATATCCTTTGGTTAACAATCAAAATAGTTCATTAGCTTGGGAGAAGACAAAGGTATGGGGGATTCAGTAAGGGCTAATTCCTCATCAGATTTGATGACAATGAGATTTGATTTTTTTTTTTTTTTACACCCACTTGCCTCAGAATAGGCCAAATATCACTTCTTCACTGTTAAATGTGTTTATTCTATGATATATATGAAATTATTGAACTTTGAGATAATGAATTTCTACTACATTTTATCAGGAAGCTTGGTTGAATGCCTTATTTTTCTGGGCCATAGCCCTCAAATCTCTCATATTTAAAGTGAAATAGAAAAAGGTTTTATCCCTAACCTTTAATCAGATAACTTTAGGAAAGTTATACTTATTGATTATATCTTTCTCTAAAGATTGTTTTGAACAGGTTGTCTATTTCTTAAGTAATGGAGAAATGCTGGCATTTGCCATTTTAATTTACAATTACCTGCCTAAATTTCATTGTTTTTAAAAGCAAGCTTAATTTTTTAATATAACATGTTTATAAACCATTTCCTCTTTTCCCATTGGCTATTGAAATTAGCCAATCTATAAAGCCATCTATTTGTTATCCAATAGATTTTCTTGCCTGATGGCATTCTTACTCCTTATTTTTCATCTAGATAAATTTCATTTTCCTCTTATGCTTCATGTTGCTATCTTGGAAACCAAAACAAAACAAAAAACCTCTTCCCTCCATGAGATTCTAGTCTTCCAAAGGTGTCAAGATACTGATCAGATTTTGTTTTTGGTGGGTTTTTTTTGCTGAACTATGTGTTCTTGTCCATTATCCAGTTTCTTTAAATATATTTCCCATGAGTATTAGCACTCTTTATATTGTTTGGGATTTAAACCCTTCCATGTTAGTGATTTATTCCTAATATCTGTGTTTTCATATTTTGCTTTTTTTTTCAGAAATTGTGGAAATTTGCTGCTTCAGAGCATTTAGATGATTTGAAAAATGTTAGCAGTGTTCTCTGCATTACTATAGTTTCCAGCTTATGTTCTTTTTGGGACTGATCTGATAGGAAATGTGGGTATTAGCAGAGGGTAATCCTGACGCCACTGTCTTACAAGTTGCTACTTTCTGTGTTTCTAAGTTTGCAGTCACTTTGGTTTGGATTTATTTGTATCTAATAAACTAAGTTCTACATATTCATATTTTCTAATGCAAAAGGAACCCTTTTACCAATAACCATACGTTTTAATTGTTGTCTACAAATTCTGACAATTATCTGTAACTGTTTGTGTTTCTCTGTTTAAGAAAGTTCTCGGTGATAAGTCATATATACTTTAATGAATAAGGAAAATTTGTTTTTTATTTAACACTGCTTCATGTTAAATTAGGCTAACATGTCTAATATACTGGCTAATGTACTTGATACTTCAGCCTAATTATTTGATATTTTGGCCAAATTTTGGTCTTTATGCAAAGGCTCTACATAGTGATTTCTAGCCCTGGTTTTGCTAGTTCTTCATTTATTTTAAAGGGTATCACAAATTATTTCAATAGAAACATTGATACCTAATATCTGTTTCAGAGGGAGGAAGATAGGATATTAATACTGAACTATTTGGACCCTGTTAACCTAAAAAAAAAATCAGCCTTCCTGCGCTGCTTTAGCAGCCTGCCTCAGCAGCATCCAGCATCCAGGGATATTGAAGACATTTTTGAGGTCCCGTGGGAAACGTGTGACTGACACCATAAGAGGAAACATCATGGTATAGTGAAAAGCACTGGAACTAGAAGTTGAAGAAACCACTTTTCTGAGCCCAGTTTTGCAACAGTATGACCCCAAGCAAGTCACTCAACTGTTACCTAATTACCAGGGTTGTTGTGAAGATTAGGTGGATAAGACACTTAACCTGATCCTCCATTGCTTCATGTGTTATGTGCTCATGCTTAGATGAATAATAACTTTCCTTCAGGTCTAAAATTCTGGAGTTTTTTTTCTAAAATAACTTATAATGATGTTTTGAAAAGTATAAATCTTCATATATAGGAACTTAAAAATACAAATAGGAAATTGTGGTCAAAAGGCTTGACATTTGTAGACTTTACAGCATGATAGCAGGTGATGGTTGATAAACCATCAGATTGTCTCTCATTCGCTCCCATGTTTCTTTGGGACTTAGTTCCAGAGTTTTAGCTTCTGTGTATAGTGCTATTCTTATTCCCTATGTACTTGTTTGTAATGGAGACTGACCAGCAAAATTTTGCTCTATAAGGAGTTATCTTTGATATTTATTCAAATATATCCATTCTGATAACAATACAGTTCATTGTATGTTTCAAAGTAGACTACTATGACCATAATGTCACAGTCATCTTTCAAGTGTTGTATTTAAGGTTTTTGGTGAACTCCAAAAACCACTGTGTGAATGACTTTTTTTTTTGAGATTTTTAGCTTTTATTTCTATTGGTACTATTGAGACTATTGACATTGGCTTAATTGCTTATATGAAGAGATTAGATTTTCTTTAAGTTGGATCTGAAAAGTGAAAAGTGATGAGAAGCAAGGTCATCTGTAATGCCCAAATTTAAAACAGTATTGAAATAGAAGCTAGGTATTTAGAGGTAAACCATAGCTTTTAAGCTATTTGAAGATTGTGGTCTATTAATGGGGCATGTGGACTCTTGACTCCTGGTAGTAGTGATGTTCTTGAGGAGATCAACATTTGTACTCTTGATTTTTTCAACTTGGTTATGTAGAACAAAAGAAAATAAATACTTTTAAGCTAATTTCTTTTCAAACACAAAAAATAACTGAAACAAAAGTTTGTAAAATTAAAAATGAAACCACTTCTGCCCCCACTATTATCCTTTTCAAGCCCAGAGATAAGTGCTATTATGTGTGTTACCACCAACCCTCCCAGATACTTCTATGGATATATAAGGAAGTATACATGAATGTGTTTCTAGTCCTCACGCCATTCATTCCCAGTAATTTAATTTCTTTTCACTGAATATATCTTCACATCTTTGATATCAATATGCACATCTGCCCTTTTTTTTCATGACTGCATAATGTCCCATTGTATGACTGTGCTATAATTTATTTAAACAGTCCCCTTTAATGAACATTTAGATATTTTTATTTTAGCATAGTATTACCGTGAAGATTTCTGTATATATATATATCTTGGCATACTTTTGCATAAGATAAAATCTTAGCAGTTGAATTCTTGACTTAATGAGTACTTTTAGTTGATCTGCATTTTCTTGATTTTGGGTTAAGTTGAACATTTTCTCATACGTTTATTGGTCAGATTTTGTATTTTGCTGAACTACCTGTTCATAAACTTATGACACATTTTCCTATTGGTTTGCTCAGTTTTTTTCTGTTGATTTATTCATATTCCTCTGTGTTATGAAATTAGCTTCATATTGCTGTATTGGCTGATATTTTCCCAATTCTGTGATTCTTATGTTGTTACTTACTTTATATCTGTTTATTTGCTTACTGTTTTGCCACTACATAGTGTTTAATTTCCATGTACTTAACAATTTTTTTACATTGTTTTATGGGCTTTGTGTTTTATATTTAAGGCTTTCTCACTTCACGATTATTAAAATGTTACTTTTTCTAGTAATTCTTTAGTTTCATTTTGTGTACTTAAATTAACAGTGATCCATGTGGAATTAATTTGGTATAGAGAGAAGTAGGGACCTGGCTTTAGCCAACAAGTTGCCTGAAACACCCCTTATTAAATAAAACATGCTTTTCCTCCCGTAATTTAAAATGCAGTCTTGATTTTATATATTCCTATTTTTGGATATATAGGATTTTATAAAATCCTGGTGTGCATTTATTTCTGGACTCTGTATTATTATTGATACGTCTATATATAACTTCTAGTAGCACCAAACTGTTCCACTCCTGCAGCTTGTAACTTGTGTTACTGTCTGTTAGGATAGTTCCCTTTTCATTCATCTTTTAAAATTTATTGGATATTATCGCCTTTTTTCCTAGATAAATTTTAGTATAATTTTGTCAAAAGACTTCCGTCTCTTGCCCCCAAAACAAACTAACACACGCCATCTTGGGATCATACGGGGTGGGGTGTAAAAATTGGGGCTGGGGAGAGGGAATAACACCATCATTGTAATGAAATTTTCTATCTAGGAATATGATAGGGATTTCCATTTTAAATTTTCCATTATTCCCTTCAATAAAATAGCATTTATCACATAAATTCTGCGTGTTATTTGTTAAACTGTGGATAAATATTTATCTTTTTTATTACTCTTGTAAACAATTTTTCCTTCCACTTTTCAGTTTGATAGTATGTTTATAAAATAAAGTTACTGGGTTTATGTACTTGGGTTTTCCTGACAATACTATCATCTGTGCAAAAAATTTCTACCTTTCCTCTGCAATTTTGATACTTTTTTCTCTTAATTATATTTTCTTAAAACATGTCCCACTTCACCTAGTTTTTCAAATTTATTTGCATAATTTGTTATCTAATAATTCTTATTTCTTTTGAATCTGTGCTTATATCCCTTTTTTGTTACTCAAGGAATTTGTGTTTACTTGCCTTACCTACTACAGCAAATAGTAAAGATACTCTTTTTTTCAATATTATTATCTTTGAAGTTAAAAAATTCTTCCATGCAGTTAATCTGTATGCCTCATCCTGCTGTTGTAGTCACTGCTTTTTTTTTTTTAACTTCATCTCCCATAAAATGAAGACTACTCTGATAGCTTTTTCTACTAAGATTATTATGAAGTCACTTGTTAGCTTTCTTCTAAGCTAAATATTTTTAGTTTTTGGATATAGCCTCATGGAACACAGTTTTCTAAAATCCTTATATCTCTTTTGGAATTTCTTGAGATTTAACATTTTGGCTAAATTTTTAACATACTTCCTATTGAGGGATCTTAGTCACAATTACATTGTTTGCCTTTAAAAAATAGTATTCTAGCCTACTACGTATTTTAAATAGCCAAAGTAACTCCATCCTCAAAGCAAATAGGATTTAGAACAGAATTAAAAATGATAAGTGTAATTTGTTTATATATATATATTTTTTATATTTTCGGGGAAAAAGAATTGTTGACAATGTCATGGATAGCCTGTGTTTCATCAGTCTTGAAAATAAAGGTTGTTGCATAAGCTAGTTAGGTCCTGGAGTTCCATGTTTGTCCAGAAACACTCTGCTCCTTATTTTTTAATGAGTTATAAGATTGGCAAAGAAAAGCATGTTTGTAAGGCAGATAGGAAAATTCCAGGGGAGATGCAAGATGGGGCTAATACTAATTTATGTGGTACATACATGTAAATATGTGTTAGCATGTGTCTTTGTACGGATGTGATTAAGTATGATTATGTTTTCTAGGATAAAATTAATGTGCTAATTTAATAGTAACTTTAATGTTCAATTTAAATTTTGTAGGTAATAACAATGTCTTCTAAAAATCCAGCATTAACGATTGGCATAGCTGCAATTGAGTCATCTTGAATAAAGCAGTGCAAAAAGGTGCTTTTAAAAAGGAAGCAGCAATAATTTTGTGAATATTCAATTTTATGATGATATATTTACTGTATAAGTATGTTAATAACTTGCCCTCACTGAGAAATGGCTTCTAGAGGATCGCAGTGTATTACTTACATTAGAATAGAAATAATAATGAAATTCTCTCTCTCTCACCTTTTTTAGGTCATGGAAAATGGGAGATTTGCAAAATACAAGTATTTTACCCATGTCATGATCAATAAAACAGATATGTTAATGATAACTAAAAGGTAACTTTCTTTCTCAAATGTAATTTAATGAGAGGTTAACTGAGAAGCCACTCATGAAGAGAAGCAGTTGACATTCATCATTTGTTGCAGATAGTCACACTGATTCCTGCTAACTCTGGTCCTTTTGCTCTACAAGCTTTGTACCAAAAACCTTACATAAACTCATATTTAGCTTTGTGCGTGCGTACAGATAAATGCATTGAGCCATGCACAAACATAAATAACTTAGTATTTTTTCAGTCAATATGAATAATACAGAAATTCCCATAAAACTGTCCTCACACTACCATTTCTTCCACCTCTGAAAAAGTACACAATTTCAGATTACCCCCAGAAGTCTTCTGGTGATATCTGTTCATTAGCATGCAGAGAAATTCACTCGCGTAAGTACATACACCATTGGAGACAGATCAGTTCTTACATGGGTACTCCCAGCTACAGCCAAATCCTCAAGTAGACTATAGACAGTACAAGTACATGTAAAAATACACAGCCTCAGAGGGGCTAGTTTTTGCAGGAGTCCTTGTTAAACTGAGGAAAAGAATGAGCTGGCGCAGTATTAAAATGGGGATTTCTGGATGGATGGCACAGAGTGAAAATGTGCCTGAAGGACAGAGGTTGTGGCTGAATAGAAAGGAGTGGTAAATAAGCCTGTGTGGTTCACTATTGAAAAGGTGAAGTTATAGTAACATCTTGTTAGTTCAAGCTCACTGTTGAACTTAGCAGTCATTTCTAATGTTTTTTGTCCTAATCATTTCTGAGTCTAAAATTTACAACACTCTAATTTTCTTATTTAAAAAGTAACACAGAAGAGAAAATTCACACGGTATTAGAAGATACACATGTAAAGTTAGTCTTCATTCCATCCCAGATACCAGTCCCTCTTTTCCCTGCCCCAGAGGCAACCACTTTTACTTGTTTCCTTCTTGAAATATTCTGAGTATACAAGCATCATGCATGTATATCTTAACGTAAATGGAAATCTGTTACATTTTCCATTCTGTACTTGGCTTTAATTTTTTGCTTTAGATCTATGTCAATATCAGCATATGGATATCTTTCTTAATTTATAAAGGACTGTTGAGTGTTCATTTAGAAGTATATACTATACTTTACATTTAAGTTGTTAATAAGCTTTTATAATTAGGGCAGTGCTTCAGCAGCCCTTTCTGTTCATAGTGATTTTCAGTCGTGTTTTTATTAATCCTCTCTCCCATTGACTACGTGAAGTGTGACTCATCAGAGTTAAACAAGAGTCAGTTGCAAAATTTAATAGTTTACAATTTAGTTTGCAACATTTAAAAAACACCTCAACACAGTAGACCTCTTTAAAGGAAGTCCTATAAACCTTGATAAAGTAAGGGAAGTGACTTGTAGTTGACTGAAAGGTGGTATTCATACTTAGCATTTCCTTTCTTTCCTAGTTTGAGATTTGAGGATTGAAAGGTCTTTGAATGGGGGAAGGGGGAGTGTACCAGGTGCCTGCTACAAAATTAGCCTTAGATTTTTTATGTGGTTGAAGATGTGCGGGAGGACCAGTAGGTTTGTTCGAACAGTCCCTGTAATCCAGGATTGGTGAAAGAGGGGATCAGAGACAGAAGATTGAATTGAGAGGGGCACCTGGGTGGCTCAGTCGTTAAGTGTCTGCCTTCGGCTCAGGTCATGATCCCAGGGTCCTGGGATCAAGCCCTGCATCGTGCTCCTTGCTCGGCGGGAAGCCTTCTCCCTCTCCCACTGCCCCCCGTTTGTGTTCCTGCTCTTGCTATCTCTTGTCAAATAAGTAAATCTTTAAAAAAAAAAAAGATTGAAGTGAGAGATATAAGTCCTGATTAGCTTGTTCCAGCCAGGAGCCAGCTCTTTAACGCAATCCCTTGACTTAAAAGTATGTATTACTTAAAAAAAAAAAAAAAAAAAAAAATCTGGTTGCACCTAGAATTGATGCTTCAACCAGAAAGAAGAATTGGGAAAGTAAAGGCCTTTGAAGGAAGGATTAAGTAGAAGTATAATAGAATGCATTTTTCATTTGATTTTTTTTTTCCTTTCAAGATGGGAAAGCAAGAATTAATTTTAAATAGCCTTTTTTAAGGTAGGTTGGTAAGCCTATTGCATGGAGCCTTGGTAATAAAAACATTCTAAAGCATTAATTACATGAAAGTTCTCCAAGATATTAGCTAATAATAGGTTCTGTCAATTTTTTCCTATTGTGTATAAAGTGCCTTACATATTTGACTCTAGAAGTACATTCATTTTTTCTAACATAAGTACGTTGTGCTATAAATTTCCCACTAAGCATTGCTTTAGTTACATCCCACAGATTTTGCTATGTTGTGTTAGATTTTCTTCTCATTCACTTCAAGATATTTTCTAATTTCTTCTGAGATTGTTTGACCCGTGGATTATATAATAGTATGCTAATTTCCAAGCATTTAGAAATGCTTTTTCTGTTCCTAGTTTCTCATTTAATTTCATTATGATCAGAGGATATACTTTGTATGATTTCAATTCTTCTATATTCTTTAAGGTTTTTTATGACTCAGAATATAGTCTCTCTTGGTTAACGTTTTATGTGCACTTGCAGTGAATGTATATCTTGCTATTATTATATTATTGGACATAAGTGCTTTTATTTCTACACTGGATTCTTTTTTTTTCCCCCAGTGGTGTATTGTTTGTAACAAAAGGAACATTTGGACAGCTTACATGTGAGTGGCAGTACAGTTTTGATGAGTTTACCAAAGAGCCATTCATTGTTCACGGGAGGAGATTACGCATTGAAGCAAAGGTATGTTGAATAGATTTTTTTGAAAACTTGGAACTGAAAATAATGCATTGAAATGGTGCTCTTTATAATTTTCCCATCTCTTTCATAGACATTGCTTTGTCTTACTGTGGTTTTCCTTTACACCTCCTGTCTTATTCAGGCTTAAAGAAAAGCAAGCTAGGCCAAGAAAAAATATGCGACTTTATGTGCTGTTGCATTGACAACAATGTTTCTGGGTCTTCACTTTCTAGAACCCCCAATTTCTCACTGCTGTCCAAGACACAAAAATGAGAAAATCATTTGTATACCTCAGAATCCCTAGCAGTTCCATACAAAATGCTTTTCCCTGAAAATCTGAAAAAAGGACACTTGAAAAGTTACCTAATAAGACAGTTACTGGAACTTCTTTTTCTTTTTTAGATATTCTTTTTCTTTTTATAGATATTAACTTCCCAATTCCATTGTAATATTGAAAGCAGAGACCAGTTCTCACTCTGCATTGATTACTAGCATGGTGCCTGGTACTTGGATGTAGATATGAATTGCTAGTCATTTGGCAAATCAACAGATTCTCAGTATCCACTCTAAGTTTTAAAGATTGCATGAGGTATTATAAGCGATATAAAGAAATATAAGGTATTTGGCCTCAAGATATTTGACCCGATACCTTTGTGTAGGGGTTCTTTGGCACTGGCTGTATTATAGGAAATACTGTAAATGCTACAACTCAAGTCTTGTTCTTTGTTATTTTTTTTTATTTTGATTTTGAGGGCTTTAATTGACTCCTGTAACTGAAAGTCCTAAGTCTATATCCGCTAGTTTAGATATGCTCCAATGGTGTCGTTAGCAGTTACTCTATCTCCCTTCCTCTCCTCCTTCATTCTCTCCTTCTTCGCCACCCCCACTTCTAGGTTCTACTTTCTTCAGTGTTGGCTTCATTGTCAAGCCAGCCAGCAGAAGTTCCAGGTTTATATCCTACTAGCTCAACAACATGAAAGCTTCTCACTGGGTTTCACTGGGCCACCTTTGGTCACATGCCCATTCCTGAGCCAGTCACTTTGGTCAGAGAGCTGGTATGAGCCAGATGGCTAGGTGAGGGTCATGGGATCACCATGGTGCTTCCAAGAAGGGTGGGTCAGCTCTATCTGAAGTATTTGGAGTGAGAGAGGGTGAAAAATAGTTACCCAAAGGAGACTGAAAAAGTTGTTGCTGGAACAAGAGGCACTATAGACACAGGCAGGCAGAAACAGATGTTTTGTGGGCTAGCCTGTAGAACAGAACTGCCCCAAGGTCTTGCGTTTAACCATTAAAGATCATGTCTCTAGTCTTAACACTCATTGCAAACACAGAGGCAGCTCCTGAGTAGACTGGCTATTTGTTCTTGAGGATCTTAGACCATCTTACACATTGAGAATTTCTCTGATGCCCTCAGAAAATGAAAGGCCCTGTGGCCTTATGCAAAATAATGGATAGTGGCTATTACCTTCTGCTCTAGCCTATACTGCTTTCCTGGCTTTTTTCATACCTTTCTTTCCCTCCAAAGATAAACTTCTTCTTATCTTCTTGGTTTCTTTCCCTTCTACCTTTTCTTGAACCCTTTTATCAGCAAATACCCCTTTTTTTTTTAAAGTAAAAGAATCAAATATCTTCTAGAGTCTGTATTTACATGGTGGTTTGAATTACCTAGAGACCCTCACATTGCTTCCTCTACAGCTCTGCCCGTAGTTAATAGAGGTAAACATCACCCTACTCCTCATTAGTCCTGTTATTTCTGTTTGTCCCTCTCATGCTTACTATCCACCTTTAGCTCTCCCCACAAACACTGAACAGAATACCAGAGGAGTGTAAAAAGTGGGGGACAATAAAAAAAAAAAGTAGAGGGCATTAAGCTTAAGCTACATTCTTATTACATGACTGATTTAAAATGTCAGAAGTTACATACATACACACACCCCTATCCAACATACGTGTGTTTATTTTTTAACTGAACTCATCTTAATTTCATGGCCAGATAAGAAGAACTACCTGCAAAACTATTTGGAGGGGAAAACACTGCTCTGATTTACCTCCTCATCCTTTGCATAAACCCTGTATGGGCTTTGGCAAGTGAAATCTCAAAGCTTTTTAACTTAAGCTTAATGATAATGGATATGTTAGAATTTAGTCTTTTTTTTTTTTTCCATTTGTGTTTGATTCTTCTTGGTTCTTCATTTTTGGCTTTTTTAAAGGTATATAATTTGTGTAAGGTGGACGCTTTAAGCACAGAATTATAAAACTGTGGCATTTTTTAAATCCTGTGTCTACAACTGGATTATCATTTTAATGAAGTTACTCTGTTTATAGGAACGGGTGAAGTCTGTGTTTCATGCCAAAGAGTTTGGAAAAATAATTAACTTCAAGACCCCAGAGGATGCTAGGGTAAATATAACGAATCTCTTTTATTACTTAAACAGCAGCTTCTCATTTCAAAGCCATGTAATAAGTTGGACTGTTTTCTAAGGCAGATAAGTTTTGTTTTTAATTTTGTTTTTGTGTTTTTACAGTTTTAGTATATGCAACTAGATAATGTTTCCTCAAAACTATTTTTCATTACCACCTTTCTCAGTTTCTCTGTAATACGTTTTTCATTTCATCTCTGTCACCGTGTTATTTTATCCCAGAAGGCTTGTTTTTAATCTTCCTGCTCTGCCAGAAACATCCAGAGAAGGCTACTGGGCTCAGTTCTCATTTTCTGTTTATGTTAGAGACAGTCCCACTAAGATCTTCTTACATTAATAGAAGCGCATATACCTCTGCTGGAGCTTCTCATAGTGGGATAACCCTAATATTGCCTCCAGGGCTTTCATCTGTCACATAGCCCCTGTGATAATAGACATTATTGGTAGGGAGTTTTGCATTATATTTGCATTTTATTTTTGCAATTTCAAAGCCTTTCAAAATAGAAAAGATCTATATCATGAGAACACCTAAAATACTCAAGAAGGTTCCTATGCTGCTAGCCACTGTAGAATTACATGTAATTATTCCTACTTCCATCAGTAGAATCCTATATATGGAATCATGAAGGTTTGTGATAACAGAATTGACATCTGTCGGAAGAAAGTTTGCATAGATAGTTTTCAACTATGCCACAGTTATTCAGCCAGCTGCCAAATTACCCTTTTCTCTCAAGATGGTTTATTTTACTTATTCTGAAGATGAACATTCAAGTCCAAAGACCTTAGAAAAACATTATCCTTATTGTTAAATCAAACCTGGTACCATTGTCTGTGAAATTCTGGGCTATTTAACTGAGGTGAATGATGTCTTATGCAGGGTGAATTTAATTATTGGCCATGAGTATACACCTAACCAAACTAGAAAGCCAACTTCTGAATTTACATTCATTACATTTTGGGTTTCACTGCAAGTTCTTGAAATAAGCAAATGTTGGTTTATTTCTCCACAACAGTGGATCCTCACAAAACTAGAAGAAGCAAGAGAACCTTCCCCAAGATTCTGATGGAGAATACTGCCTGAAGAGACACAGCAATAAATCATTAGAGTTTCAACGTTGTACCTTCCAAAACCAGTTTGGGAAGTATAGTACAAAAGTAATTTCAAGTGCTAAAGAAAAAAAAAAAAAAAAAATTGGTTGCAATCAGGTAAAACAATCATGTGATTAAAATATTTCAACTCATTGGGGATCCATTTGGTTTTCTAACTTGAATCATGCATCTGGTTAAAATTCTAATTACTTTATAAAAGAAACATGTATTTTATGAATCTTAAATATTTGCTCCAAGTGGTCCTCTGCAGTATGGAGAAATTACCCATATTGCGCACCCCGCATGGAGCTAAGTTTGATGTTTCTCATTTGTATTTTAAACTTCTATCATGCTTACTTCAGACTCCCTGAATCAGTGACAGGTAAATGATCAAGTCAAACATAACCTCAGTGGTATCAAGAGAACCTTAGTGGTGGTTTCTTTAGAAACGTGAAGTTCTTTTTACAGATAAATATTTTGGTATTATTTTCCTTATTTTTTTAATAAAGGATAGGTTTGAATTATACTTCCATAGCATGACTGTGAAAAACCTTTTCTAATATAATATAATACAGATTGAATAATACCCCTTCAAGCCACATCTTATCTTAAGAAAGGCTGGAAGAAATGAGTGTTATACCCAAAAAGGAAAAGCCCCTTTCAGAACTTTGAAGCCTTAGAAATAACTTCCTCAAGCCAACTTCATGGGATCTACTTGGTTTACCCAAGTCACTTTTTTAACAGATTGCTACCTTTAATGGAAAATCCCTGAAGCCTTAACAATACCAACTTTCCATTCACTGATAATATGAAATAAACGAAATTCCCACCATCGTAGATACAAGTTAAGCTTCAGAACAGACAGCCCTTCTTGTAAGTAAATGTCTGTACCCTGAAGTGTCTGTTGGCAGAAGATTGGGAATTGCTGCTGTGTTTTCTCTACAGTTAGTCAAATGAGAATCACTTGTAAAAGCTCATCAGGACAAAAATCATGGTCTGCGCATTATTAAAAGTAAGGTCATGGGGGTTTTTTTTCTTGGTTTTTGTCCAAGATCCTTGTACTTTAATATTAATGGACTTTTTCAAGTGAAAGGGGATGAATATATGATTGTGAACCATGAAAAGAATAATGCAGTGTCTTATTTAGTTATTGAATAATACAGAGTATTTGATGCATGTCGTATGTGCCATGAAATTATTATAAACTGTTTCTGGGATTGGAGACTCTGTATAGTCAGTGATTGTGAAATTCTTCTCAGGGTCCTCAAACCCTTGCTTTGTTGTAAAAGCTAAAATAAACAGCATGCCAGAATGTAATTGTATTTCTTCCTGACTGAATCCTACTACTGATTTTCCTTTGATTATAAAAACACATTGTTTATTATCAGTAGTTTCCCCCAGAATGTTTTTTTCTTTGCTGAACATGAATGAAAAGGTGACAAATTTCATATCCCATGGTAGTGCGTGCTCCCATGACTTTTGTTCAGAGCAACATAGACATTTACTCTGTTGCTCAGCTCCTCCAATTTTACACACATTAGAATTAAAACTAAGAGTAGTCGCCAGAAAACTTTCATCAGATTGTCCCCATTTGAAATGTTGCTTTACTGGAGTTCCATCCAGTGCCATTAACCAAGTACCTCTTTATGATTTCATTTTCTGAAAAAATACCCATAACTTCTTGGGTGTTCCATGGTAAAGGGGAAAAGCCTAAAAGAGTAAGCAAAGATTTTTCAAGTATCCTCCGGAGAGCAGCAGGGAACAGGTGTAGTAACTGGTGCATATGCAAAGCCAGCCTTCCTGTTCTTCCTGTTCACTTACCAATGAGGACCTAGAAATATCTTTTCTTATTTTTGAGTAGTGGTCTGCCCATCAACACCTCCTGTCACTTCCTTTGTTTCTATAGTAGGAAGACCCACAATTACAAGAGTGGTCGTTTATCAGTTGTCTTAGAAGATTGTCTTCATCTAATAAGGAACATCAGTAGATCACTATGTAATGAGTCTTTTTAGCATAACATTTTATAATTATGTGTTTGATTCTGTATTCTTTTTTCTTGAACATTACAGAGTCCATAATCTTACCGTGTTTGAA
Source organism: Callorhinus ursinus (assembly GCF_003265705.2). Lineage (NCBI taxonomy): Eukaryota > Metazoa > Chordata > Mammalia > Carnivora > Otariidae > Callorhinus > Callorhinus ursinus. The sequence goes on along the minus strand of NW_027397090.1, from coordinate 2,532,131 downwards.
AATAATCTTTCCTGAATTCTGTTTAACATTTAATGGCTCTCTGAGAGCTTTAAGCTTCTCACGGTTGGTAGCTGCAATGGAATGAGATCCGGAGTATTGTGTCCCTTCCCTGTGTTGTTAGCTATAGCCCCAGCCCCTTATTTCTAGCCCAGCACCTATTCTGGCCCGTGATGATTGTGTAGAGCCCAACACAGAGTTATCTGTTCCCTGCCAACTCTCCTCCAGAAAACTATGGTTTTTAGAAATAGCAACTTTGATTTCTGGTACAATGAGAAGCCTGTGATTTCTTCACATTTACAAAACACTGTCTGAACCCAAGAGCATGTGCATTTCTCCATTGCCTTCCCTCTTACTGTGTATGTATTGGCTGCTTTTTCCCTAGTGTTAGCAAAACCTTGGGGTTTTCCCCAGGTTCAGTTTAATACAGCCAAGTTATTTTCTGGTCCCTAAATAATCATTAGCTGCTGTAGGCAGTCCTTTCCTGATCCACCCTCCTCCACAATCCTAACCCATGACAAAACTGTCCTGTCGCCTCCAAATAAATAAGAATTCTTCTTATATTATTTCCATCATAATTATCTTGTTTTTTTATGATGGTAATAACAGTAAATTTTCTCAGTGAATATATGTGCATCTAGCTTATCTCTTAGAAATATCGTAGTATTTTATTCCTGTCTGATAAAAAAAAAAAAAGACTCAGTGTTGAATTTTCTGAATTTTCAGTCATCACTTGCCAGTGTTAAGTGATCCTTCAGGCCAGGCCAAGTCCCCGTATTAAAGGTTGGGACAGTAGATACTAGAGTAGTTTGCCCATAGGAGTTGAAACTGCAGATAGAAGTAGCCGTTTGGAACTGGATGTTTTCCTGTTCCTGCCAACACAATTGGGAGGAATTTGTTTGGGTTCCAAAGCCATTGCTTTTTACCTTTTCTCAAGATAATCAAAATCCTAAAGGACAGTGTCTTTTAAATTGTAGGTCTTAACCCATTAGTGGGGCCATAAAACCAATTTCACAGCTCAAGGCCAGCATATTTTAAAAGTGGAATAGAAATGAAAATAAGAGAACATTGCATGTAACAAGGTTAAATATTGTTTCCTGAGATGTTTCTTAAATAGTTTATACACTGTGTGTACTGGGTCATAATATAAAACGTTACTTCCTATTGTGAATTGCAGTTAAACAAACAAAACCTTGAGAACCGCTGCTGTGGGAGGCATGGGCCAAACACTATTGGAACAATCTGGATTGTGTGGAACCTGACCTTAGATAAGGAGCAGCAGATCCACAACTCAGGGCTATCTTCAGATTTTGAGCATCGTCTTTTTCTTTTGAGTGAGAAGATAGGATGACTGTTGTTTTGCTTTTTATAAGATGTTTTCCTTTCCTGATGAGTATCAGATGCCCTCAGGTACCAGAAAAAACATAGAAAAGTTAGATCTGCAAACAGCACCCAAAAAAGTCCACAGGCTTTTAACTAGAGATTTTTTTTTTTAAGATTTTATTTATTTATTTGAGAGAGAGAGAGAGAGAAACAGCATGAGAGGGGAAAGGGTCAGAGGGAGAAGCAGGCTCCCCGCCGAGCCGGGAGCCCGATGCGGGACTCAATCCCAGGACTCGGGGATCATGACCTGAGCCGAAGGCAGCCGCCTAACCAGCTGAGTCACCCAGGTGCCCTTAACTAGAGATTCTTAACTAGAGATATTTCAACCTCTCTCCCACTAAGCATTTTACTAGGATTGGAGACAAGTTCTCTCCTTTTATGAATTTGCTGTGTCCGCCTTTGGTGTGATTCACTGTAAGGTGGTAAAGGCCCTTAAAAATGGGGAGCTTAAATATAGGTCACACTTTTGTAGGGGTCAAAGTACTCGTTCTCTGGAGGGTGCTATACAAATGTTGGTGCAGCTGATGTGAAATAATTGGATTTCTTCATTTCTGTAGATTTCTGGGAGAAATAACCTGCAGTCCTTATTCAAGGTTCAGGACAGGACAAAATTCATTCAATCTGACTTTCTTTGGTGCTATTACCCAGTATCGCCTGTAGCTCTTTCACATGCCTTAAAAGAAGGCCATTCACCTAGTGCTTTGAAATATACTTTTGAAATTACACCTGACTGCTAATGCTGACCAATCAAGTTAGTATTAATCAGTTATTAATCAGCCGCCCATCCCTTATTAGGCCATCATACTGTCGGTGTTCCATTGGCTACCCAAAAGTTCTCTACTTAGGGGCTGAAAAGCACTCAAAAATGTAGATTACATTGAAATGTTCTCGATATCAGTAATTTTATACACAAACTATTCGAAATCGGACCTGGGGCTTGTTTCAATTTCGGGTAGATTGTTACAGACTTCTTAAAAAATGATCATCTCTGTATGTGAGTATGTGTATGACAAATGAAAATGGATATTTCAGGGAATGTGCACTTTAGAAATACTTCCTTACTGATTTTTCTGTTGACCAAATAGTCTGTGCTTCATTGAGATGCTAACTATTCTTTGGTAAAAATATGGTTATTGATGATGCTAATTAATTTTTAAAATATCTGTTTCTGCATCGCTGCAGTATTTCGTTCACTTTTGTGTTCCTTATACCCCTTATGTGGGCTCCTGACCCAGTTGCCTCTTACAGTCTCTGCCTTGTTTTTTTTTGTTGATAATTTATAAATACAAACTTTATATAAAGTGAAGTTCTTCCTCTTGAAATTGAATTTGGTCTTTTTTTTCTTTTTCCTAAAAATTGATTAGCCCTGCTCATTAATGACTTTTTTTCTAAACAGTCATTAATTTTTGCTCTTGGTAGAATTAGATTTCTTGGTCAGATGACTCCTCAGTTTATGTATACTTTTTCAAATAAAATGGGTCATAAAATTTTCTGATCTTCAGTCTGCTCTGCTTTTAGTTGCGTAGAACCAGAAACATCACCAATTAAGTCCTCCCTCACCTATCTAAATTCTGCCCTCTTGGGGGCCTAATTAAGTGTGGATAACAAACAGATTGCCCAAAGTCCTGATTTTTCTATAAGACAGCATTCCAGCCCAGCGTGGTCCTTGCTAACTAAAAGCTTGTGGTTAATACTTTGTAAATTCTTAAGCAAAGCACCAAGACTGTGCCTCTCAACCTCAGGAAACTTCAAATGGCTCATTTCCTCAGTAAGTAATGGGTGTATTTTGAAAGAAGGGCTAGGAGAGAATTTTTTTTACTTGCATAATTAATTAATTTTGGCAGAGATGATTAATTTACCTCTGATATGGAGAGTTCAGCCTTTGCATGACTTAAGAAAATACTTTGTTATTACTGTCTTTTGTTATGATTTATTAGATAGCATTTCCTGCTACTAGAATTGATTGAAAGCCATCATTTACTAACATGCTTTGTCAGCCAAAGGTAAATTGAAGATAATAATTCAACGCTAGCAAGAACTTAAACAAAATCCTACATTAATTCCCTCGGTTACTGATGGTCTTAAGCACTTAGCATAAGTTAACTGGTGATCAGAAGCAGTTCCTGATCCTTAGTGCATGGTGTGTTTCCCCTCCTCCCCATGGTTCTGCTTTTCGTTTGTTCCTAGGTGTCCCTGAGAGCTACTTACTCTGTGTTCTCTTGGGCAAAGTTATCTTGCCTCTTTTCTTCCTAGACCTTCACCGTTCCAGGTAATTTTTAACGTTTTGTCAGGTTCCACAAAAACTTGCTTTGCATTCATTTCTTGACGGAAGGCTGGTTTTTACAGCTTAATGTTGGTATGGTAGAATCACAGGCTATAAGAATAATTCCTGTTTTTTCTAACATTGATGCTCTTCTGCTCTTTACCAGCTTCACACTTGGAAGTGTTCCAACAGAATGAGAACCTGACTGTCCTCTAACTGGCTAATTAAAAAGGCTCAGTACAGTTACAGGAATGCTGACCCATTGTTCCATAACATGCGTAACTATCTGGGTATGTTTTGTAGACTGATTGGAGATAAGACCTATCACCTTAAATCCCTAAGTGATTTGCTTGTGTATTTGTATGTGTGTTCATACCTTCAAATAAAAAGCAGAAACAAAACCATATTGGGCCTCTAGTTTGAAGTATTCTACGCTTCCCAGGTGATTCTGCTTCTGCTTTACTGGGCCAGCTATTAAGGGAACTCCCAACACAACATGATGATGAATATAGAATACCTCAAAAAGGAGGGTGAAGGGGAGTAGAATATGCCACCCCAAAACATGCCTCTTTGGCATAAGGATTCTTTTTAAGAAATAACAGACACAGGAAAAGCAGAAGTTACCTTTTGTAAGGGAAATATATAAGCAAATCTCCATTTGTAAGGGTGTTTCCCTCTCTATTAAAAGGATGACTCTCAATCACAAGAAACTCTTATCAGTGGAGAAGGAGCCGAACTAAAATCTGCATATCAACATTACCATGCTCCACCCCCCCCCATAACTGGACTTCCCCACCCCCAACATCTTTCTCGTGTGGGGGGAAAAAGGTGATAGCTGGGCCATTACAGAGGGTTGCTCAATTTTCCTAGGTTTCTCCCATGTTTACAGGAGGTATACATGTTATTAAACTGTTTTTCTCCTGTTAATCTCTTTTATTACAGGGGTGGGATCCCACCCAAGAACCTAGAAAGGGGAGAGGGAAAATTATTTTTCCTTCCCTACAGTTTGGTGACTCATGATGGGACTTGCTGAAACAGCATACTCCCTCTGGAGCCTGCAGACAGGATCCTGGAAAACTGGCAGAAGCTGGCAAAGGGTAAGAAGTCTTATCAACATCAGCTCTCCTAGCTCTCTCTCTCTGCCTCGTTGAGAGAGGAAGGGAAAGTTTCACCTTCTTCATCCTTTACAAATTTACGTTAGCAGGAGAAAATAATTGTATGAACAGTTGTATACAGAGACTCTGGTACAAAGATTTCTGTTACGAGTACCTTGTTTTCTGTTGATCCCTTTCCTTCCAGAGATGGTCATTGTTTTCTGTTATCTCTTTTGTGTCGTTTGTCACAAAGAGGAGGATAGACCAGAGGTTTTCCTTTCATTTTTTGTGTCTTGAGAGCTTGGCTTTTTGACCAATGAGAATACTTTCCCTGGTCTCCACTAGAGGGAAAATGCACGTATGGGTTTATATGTGGCAGCCAGCCAAATAGGCCCGGGATCCAAGACATGAAAGGAAATGCAGTATTCTCTCCATCCCACTGTGCCAGCTCTCAGGGAAGTTTATCTCAGGGGTTCCCAGTCCATACGGGGCCTGTCGTCTCAACCTTCACTGTGTCCGTGCCAGGGAAGTCCCATTCCAGTAGCATGTGTCTGGGGTCACAGATTAGCAGGTCTGGGACTGGAAGTGTCTCATGTTCTCATGGGAAACAAGAGACATCTTCTCACTACATATTCTTACTGCCTGTGACAAGGGAAGGTCTTTGCTTTCTTCTGCTAACCCTAAGAATGAACTTTCTGGATCTTATAAGGGATGCATCTTTTCCAACAAAGGGTTGGATACCTCTTGTCTGCCCAAAAGGGGCACCTCTTTATCCACGGGTAAGTCATAAAAAAGGCTTATGGGTTTGAGTCCCTATGGAGATTAATACAAAGATTCTACTCATCAAAAGCCAGATGATGGATCCTTTGAATTGGAAAGACAACGTATTTGAAAAAAAAATTTTAGTTCTCAATCTAAATGGTTGTCTTACTGGTATCTGTGGAATGATCAAATTGAAAAGAGGAAGTGAAGGAATATAGCATCCAGCCTTAAGGACTCTATTAACAAGGTAAAATTACAAAGCACTTTTTATCTCCACTTTCAGAAGATTCAACCGGATTTAGAGAAGAGGTAGATCAGTGGCCATTCACAACTCCATTCACTGGGACCTTGATTGTCTGCTTAGGGGTCCTTCCCACCCATGTTTATACTGCAGTGATAAGCCAGCCAGCCCCTTGGGACAGACTCCCCTCCCAGAGGAAATGGATAACCAGAATTCCTCCCAGGCCTTCCTGCAAAGGATCAGGAAATGATTGGGTAAGGCTGATGTTCTGATGTTCAGTGACTGATAAAAGCAATAGTAGAGTCTTTCCCCCTAAAGTGAATTGGTCCAAGGTTGGATTATACACTCAAAAGAGGAGAGTATTCAAAGGTTCTTGTTGAACGCTTTATATACTCTTTACAAAGGCATACTGCATTAAACCCTGAAGTTCTTGAACATAGGAATCTTTCGATTTTCATCTTAGTTGGAATGGAAATCTTCCCCAATAATGATATAAAGAAGCAAATTGAAGATAATGTAGTTGGATGAGTGTGTCAGCCCCGTAATACCATTCAGGCTCCCCTACTTCTTTGAGGAATTAGAAATACTATTTTTTGTCTTAAAAATCTTTACAAAACTAGAAGTGCATTTCTAGAAGCAATATAAAGTCCATCCAATCTTAACCAATCCCAAAACCTCCCCTCTTCATCTCAAAATGCTTGCAGATACTTGTGTAAGATTGGGATATTGGAAATAGAACTGTCCTGCATCTAAGAAAAGGAAAAATTTTAATAGTAATTACTCTATAGACTTCTGATCATAGGCAAATATGCCCCAAACCCCTTGGAGACAACTTGGATACTTTCCTTGTGCATTTGATACACATTTTCTACCGCCATCTCTTTGAAATGAAGACTTTAGGGAGATGATTCTCATGAGAAGGGAAAAAGGAGCTATTTGGAAATTGGGCACAATTAAAAAAAAGTATCTTCCATACAAATCTTGGTAAAAAACCCTTAGCCATCTGAATTAGCCATAAGTAAATGAACTCATTCCATCTGCCAGAAACACAATTTGGATACAGCTGTTCTTTCACAAACTACTGAGTTGTGTGTTACTGTACCTGTTTCACAGTTAAATATGTTACAGTGATAGGTATAAGGTCTCTGTATCTGTTTATGTGTGTCTATGTATGTTATAGACATGCTATTTTTCTACCTCTAGATGGTATTGCCAAAATTAATTTGTAAACCAGCTCTACTTAATTGGCTCAGAAATAACTTCGTATATGAATTAAGCACTTGTAGACTTAGAAATATAGAAACAAACCCAAATGTTTTCCAAGTTCATGTGATCTGGGAAAATACTCAGTAAATACAAGCTAATTTAATTTGGTTTCATTGAAATAGGTATGTCTTCAGGGTTGTCAGCTTTGGATGTAATGCATACAACTTCTATTGTACCTGGTTTATTAGTCAAATGAGTTCATGTTATCTCTGTCACAAAACTTGTGAGCAAGAAAAATAACAGGATGATGGCCTTAATGTCTCATGAAATTTTTAGAAGTAATCTCAATACGATTAAGAACAAGTGAATTAAGTAGATTTAAGTGGGATTAAAGTTTATAAATGAAATTTTCCTAAGTTAAATGATGGGAATTCATTGGAATGTCTAAATTTCCAAATATGACAAAATACTGGAACATTACTGAATGTAGGTTTATCTGCTTTTGGCTTAATATGGAGAAACTAAACATATTTGGGTCTATTAGTAAACATCTTGTACCACATTGAAAAATTGTACTATGAAGCAGCATATGCTTCTAGAAATTAGGAAATGTATTCATAAATTTGCCAAACTACAGTTGATAAGGGCTTAGTTCTAGAAATTAAGGTTTCAGAGGGTTGGGAATACTAGTTAACATACGTAATTCAAACTACTAGAAATAGTAAGGAAAACCTCTGCATGCAAAGAAAGTAAGATGTGGTTTGGTTTAAGAAAACGTATGAGGTACAAAGATGCATTTTTGTTATAGGAAAGAGAAGTTGTGTCTTAGAGTAGAACGAGTGGTTTCAGAAAAGGAAAGAGGAGAGTAAGGGAAAAATAATTGGATATAGAAAGTTGGAAAGAGAGAAAACCTTGTGTAATTAAGCTAGCTAAAATGGAATGAATTCATAAATGTGTAAAGATAAACTTTACTATCAATAGTATACTCATGTCAAACTAGAACTTAGTTTTCTTCCGTCTGCTGAAGGTGTAACTGAACCAACTTGAGTGAGCCTTGGTCAGTCACAACAAACACTACCCCAGGTTGGGTTGTCGCACAAAGTAAAAATTATTTGCAGCAAGAAAGGAGTTCATGGGGAATAATCTCCAAAACTGTGATTCCCTGAGCAAGGGTGGATGAGTTCCTTTTATTTAGGGTCAGGAATATTTTAAAAAGGGTATCTCTTGGGGGCAGGGCACCTGAGTGGCTCAGTCGGTTAAGTATCAGACTCTTGATCGGCTCAGGTCATGATCTCAGGGTCGTGAGATTGAGCCCCACATCAGGCTCTGCGCTGGGCATGGAACCTGCCTCAGATACTCTCTCTCCTCTCCCCCTTCCCCAGCTCGTGGGCAAGTGCTCACTTGCTCTCTCAAAAAAAAAAAAAAAAAATCCTCTAAAAGCGATCTCTTGCCATCATATGTGGAGACTGGCATGAGATCCTTCATGCACCTTTAGGAAAGGTTCCTATGCTACACTGTATGTTATGTAAAGGAGGCTTGTGCTCCTTGTTAGGTGGAGAGCTTAGTATTACAAGGAGGTAAAGGTAGTTGTTGGTCACTCTAGAGGTCCATCTGTGCAGGTGCGAGCCAGGGGTTAAATTCAAACTGGTCTGGGTGGTCGGGCCTGCTGGAGGTCGGATCGAGGCTGTTGCTGAGCTGTTGCCCGAGGCGTGGTTTCGGTTTCCATCCGCCTGAGTTGAGACAAACTGGAAAGAAAAGCCTCCGGGAAAAGGAGGACAAAGGTCGGTGAGTCCACGCGAGGGGGCGGTAAAGGTCAGGCCTGTGGGGCCTGGCTGGTAACGAAAGGACAGAGTTCTCTCAGACTCTTCTTTGGTCTGCTCCTGAGAAAAAACTGTGAAAGGTTTTTCTCTACTTTTAAGCAAGCTGTCTAGAAAGCAAAAGACTTTGTGTTTTACTGAACTAATTCCCTGTTATCTTTATCATCAGGTCTTTGATCACTTAAGAAAACCACAGGTCTTCCCAGTATTAAGAGCCAAGTTTCACTGACAGCTATGTAACCTGTATTTGCCTTTAAAATCTTTTCACTTCGGTTAAAATAGGTAATCAAGTATTGTTTCTTAATTCTAGTCAGGTGTTCAAAACTATTGATATTTTTGAAAAGCTGAAACTCAAATTCTAAATGAAGTCTTTTCGACCGTGAACTAACTAGGGATGTTCCAGAGGGCCCCTGGAACATCTCAAGATTGGTCTTCTTGCAAGAAGAGCTATTCAACTAGACTTGGGAAGCACTCGCTTCCAATAAACCACATTTAAAAGAGTGTAAAGGGCCAATCACTATTCTTGTTACGTAAAAAATCAGGCCACGTGTAATTTTATTATCTTTGGTAGAAGTGGGGATGTTTACAGAGAAAGATGATGCTTCAGTGGAAATGCACCCTTGTGGATATCAGATTCTAGTTGTGTTGTCTGAGGTTTCATTATTTACCTGTAAATGGACTTAATCCTGAATTCTTCGTTTCCTCCTATAACCTTGCCTATAGACCTCTTCAAACGTTTCCAATTTTCCTCTACTTTTTTTTGACTTGGAATCACTAAAAACAAACTGCATGAAATTCCTAGAAATGTGATATGTCCTGGTGTAATGTTAGCACTTAGAATTCTAGTTATCTTAAAACGTAGGTCACAGAAGTAACCAGATGTCCTTGTCAGCTGCATTATAGCGAACTCCCATCAGATCTTTGATGATGGCCATTTTGTAAGTCTTTTGTCATTTACAGAAGTTATTTCAGTTTCTCAAAAGTGTGGCACCAGGCCCTGCAAACTGTGAACAACTTGATATCAACTCCACAGAAATACCACAGTAGCCCATGTTTACAGTTTTGTGGGCCTTGTGGGCCAGAGTTTATGACAAAGACATTCAAAGACATTCATACTGCAAAAGGTCCTTTGACTTAACATGTAGAAATCTTCTGACTGGCTGCCCTCAGGACTGAAATTTAGTGTAAAATTTGTTCCAGCCACTACCCTTTTCCTTTTAGCCCCCCATAGAAATGCTTATGAAATCCCTGCTTGCACTGTAGACGTCTAACTGGGCTACCACCTGCCCCGCCCCCTCCTGAAGTGAGACACAGCTTTTTAACCAACCTGAGACTGGTTCAGTGAAACTATAGAACAATCTCTCAATCCACTCAGCTTTTGGGCTGTGAAAGTAATTTGAAGTTTCAAAGGCAGAGCCCAAGGGGAACAGACCATAGCACCCCAAAATATGCCTCTTTGGCGTAAGGATTATTTTGAGCTAATTAAGGAACAGGAGATCCAGCAAAAGCTCTGAAAACCTAGCAAGAGCTACCCTTTCATGAGGGAAATTTACATGTATAAGTGAAATCTATTTGTTAGGATGTAGAGGTCTCCTTTTTCTGGTACAGAGAGGGACAGACCCTTACAGACACCCTTACTCACCTCTCAATAGGTGATTCCTCCTCCCCCAACATCTTGAGCTGAAGAAGGTACTCAAGGGGAGGGCCTGGCCTATAGGGAAGTTACTCAGTTCTCTGGGTATCTCTCCTGTATACAGAGGCATACATATTATTAAACTAGGGTGGTTCTCCCCCCCCCCCCGTTAATCTGTTTTGTTTGGGGGTCTCAGCCAGGAACCTAGAAGGTAAGAGGAAATTTATTTTTCCTCCCCTCCAAGGACATTTACAAAGTTTGAGTTAGAAAAATGCTGTGACTTTCCTAGTTTATATCAACCATGAGCACAAAGAAACACAACATAATCCATTGCTGATGGCCGAATGGTATATTCATCGCCTCCTCCGAGGAGCATACATGTTTCAGCCAGCCAATCTGTGGTGGCCATCAGAACTTTGGCAGGGGTTACATTACATTTGTTAAACAATTTAGACTTTTAGCCATTTCAGAAGTTTACAAGACTTGGTCATATATATATATAAAACACACTTTTTTTCCACCAATACAACTTAATATGCTGTCTAGAGCCCATTTATGTCAACTTTGGCTGCATGGTAATCAAATTGTGGCAAAACTAAGATACATTGATGATATCATTAATTTGGCTTAAGAAATAAACACAAAGTTTGATGGCATGTAAAATGCATACTTCAGCATGAAGAGAAAGTTTAAAATCTCTAAATTACAAGATTTAATAAAAAGCTTCAAACCCATTAACTTTAAAAAAAACAAAAATACCACCCAAGTTAATCCTAGAGGTCTCAAGTCATGATCTATAAATTAACAGACCCCTCTGTTACAGGATGTGTTAAGGACTATTAAACACACTTTAACTTAAAACAACAACACAGTAAATCACAGTGGCTTTTAAAAATTCTGTAAAATATCAAATTAAAAACTTAAAATCTCATAACCAAAAGTTAAGAAAAGAAATATAAAAACAATTTAGAAATAAAGACTTTGAAAAAGTTGGCTAAACAAAATATCTCACGAAGTCCACCACCTGTCCCTGGGGCCTGCATGGCGGGTGGGTGATGTCACAAGCACTGGCAAATAAAACGGGAGGAGCTTGCAAATCCTGTCCTCTGGGAGGGGTGAGGGGTGGGCAGCAGCTTCTAAACCAGGTTGAATTCCCTCAGGTTGAGTTGGAGAATTGTGTCCTTCACAGCAGCGAACACAAAGCGGATATTCTCCGTGTCTGTAGCACATGTGAAGTGAGAATAGATGACTTTCTCTTTGTCAGGATTCTGATCTTGATAGAGCTTCAGGATAAAGTCTCTGGCGGCTTTGACATCCTGCTTCGGTCCTAGTCAAGAGTGCAGTTACAGGAATAAAGAAGAAAGCTACTAACCCCTGGGTCCTCCCCAAAATCAGTTTCAGTATACTCCTATTCTTACTTGGAATCCTTTTTTGAGTTCTTATTCCTAGAGAAGAGCTTACCTGGGGTGTGAACTTTTATTAGAGCTCATCATGAACCCGTAAACGAGATATTTTAAAATGTCCACTGCTATCTAAAAAGTGTACGTTAAAGCACTTTGTTGAAAAAACGGTGACCCAATTTAATGTTCTGGTTTGGGCTCTCACCACATGGCTGATGCAGTTAATAAAAGGAAAGGGGGTGCTAAAACAGCACTCTAAAATATCAGTATCAAACTTGCTGATATTTGAGACCTCCTGTACCAGAAATAATTAGCATCAGGACATAAGCTTTCCAGCCTGGGATCGGTCCTATATCTACAAACTTCAGTGTCTACCGTGTGCCTGGAAAGGGGTCTGTCACACTAAGCTACTCACAGAAGGAGCAGGTACTCTGCTGGAGATGGGGGGAGGCACAGCTAGGCAAGGCAGAGGCTTGTGCTCCAGAGTGAGGAAGGCCAAGGGAGCACACAGGAGGCACAGCCGAGTGCAGGTGAGGGTGCAGGGCATGTGAGCAGGACGAGTTGTTGTTTCCATAGGGGCTGGCATGTGTGGAGGTGCTGAGGCAACAACAGAGTCATGCACCTGGAGCTTCCCTGAGAAAGTCTGTTCCAGGCAGATCAGGGACGCCCCTGAGGCCATGTCAGTAATGCCGGCCCGTGGCCAGGGAGGTCAGCAAGAGGGACACTTACCTGTGTATTCTGGAAAGTAGCTAATTAGATGAGAGTACATGATTTTCTCCTCCAAAAGATCCTTCTTATTTAAGAACAAAATCACAGACGAGTTCAGAAACCAGGGGTAGGTTATAATGGTTTTAAATAAGGCTTTGCTCTCCTCCATGCGGTTCTAAGTGCGAAACAAGGCACTTAGGGTTAATAAAGAAAAACAATACTTTGGAAGCGACAGGCCAAATCGCTGCTTCCACCCATGTGTCCCCTCACCCAGCTGCTGGCTCCACACAGTTCTCCATGCTGAAGCTGGTGAGCAGAGGGGCCCCCCCAGGACACCAGGCCTCCTGTTTCTATTTCCCTCCCTTCCTTTCTGGCTCTGTTCTCCTGCAGCACCCCAAATAAACACATAAGAAAGGCTTTTGTGAAACTTGGAAAAAGGTTCATACCTATATTTGACAAAGTTTTCTGTTTAATTGTTGGGGTTACCAAGTAGGGAAAGTGCATAACTTGGGCCCGAGACACTCACTTTAATTGGGGGTGGGCTTCCAGACCACAGGAGGAAGGCTGCTCGAGCACAGCCACTGTCCAGAGGAAGGCTGGGCATTGGAGAGCAGGGGACTGACACTGCTGAGCGCCTTTCCTGCGCCACACGTTACAGGTGGGTAATACGGGCGAGGTCTGCTAGGGGAACAGGGTCCCCATTTTATGGATGAACATACTAGTGTTCGTAAATTTAAATGAATTCCCAAGCCCATGTAATAATAGGATCTGGTCAAAATTATGTAGAAAAAGTAAAAATTTCTTACCATTAGTCACTGGCAAGAATATATCAAATGTTCTAATTTAGGGAAAATAGGGCACATACAAATCTTAATCTGGTGACAATAATTGTTCTAGGTGGCACCTTTTTAATAAGGTATTTTTAAAGTAAGCTCTACAGAGCCCACCGTGGGGCTTGAACTCATGACTCTGAGATCAAGGGTCACATGCCCCATGGACTGAGCTGGCCACACTGCCCCTGCTCTCAAGTATTTCTAAGAGTTAAGAAACAAGAACTTCCCTTTATAAAGGGCAATGGTCAGACAAAAACATGAAAGCTTTGCACCCTGCTCAGAGGGACATGCCATAAACCTGTTTCCCTACGACCTCTGCATACCTGGGCCCATTCTCCTATTCAGTACATTTTTGGCAATCAAGATCTGGAATTTATTTACCAGACAGGTAACCCCTCAGTTTTTAAAGCTTTAAAAAAAATTTATGGTCTTATCAATAATCTGCAAGGAAGTTGACCTTTGAACACCACAGGAGTTAGGGGGCTGATTGCCTGGCATAGTCGAAAATGTGCATATAACTTTTGACTCCCCCAAAATTTAACTACTAATACCCTGTTGACCAGAGTCTCACCAATAACAACACATATTTTGTATGTTATGGATGTTATATACCATATTCTTACACTAAAGCTGGAGAAAAAAAATGTTACAAGGAAAATACCCGTACTGTACCGTATTTATCAGAAAAAAAGCTCACGTGTAAGTGGACACATGAAGGTCAAACCTGTGTTGTTCAAGGGTCAACTGTACATGAAAAAACAATTCCTGTAAGTCCAGAGAGTGGACACAACATGTATGTACACCCAGGACAAGTCTGGAGTGGAATTCCTCTCCAGATATCTTGTGATTTTTAGGAGAGGAGAAAATGTCTAATTTGTAAGCATACTGGGTTGAGGCACTGGTCCTTTGTGCCCCTGAGTCATCTTTTGAGCTTCCCGAGAAACATCAGTAAGTAATCCTGAGAGAAATTTGGACCTCATTTTTCATATTGATAACCTGAAGCCTTTGCTTTAAAAAAAAAAAAAAAATGTCCCTCGTGGAAGAGCTGGGTGGCAGCCAAGATTGCTGTTCTTCTTTGCACAATGACACTAGTAAATGGGTTAATCCTCCACTAATTAGCTACTGTGACTCTGCTCCTCAGAGAAAGGCCTGCTCTCAAGAAATACAAGATATAATTTGCTCATAGTTACTGTCTAATCCTGGGCAGAGTTCTTTACTGGTTTACTACCATGACCTAGAAGGAAGAGACACTTTTCTATGAGGTCAGGATGTCTCGTGCAAGGCTGGGGAAAAGACAAGGGGAAGACAGTGGTGTCCCACAGAACACAGCCCCACGTCAAAGAGAAGTGACAGTGACCGCTATCTTCACTCTCTGGGCAGATGTGGTTAATGCAGTTCCACACAGCTAGCCCTAGGGCAACCCTGCAGAGGACATGGAATGCCTGACCAGGGTGGGTCAGAATATCTCTAAGCATCTGACACCACTCCTCCTGTCAACTCAGGGACCTAATTTGGGAGCACCCTGGAGAGAGGTTAGGAAGCCTGTTCCCAGGTATTTATGAGAAAGAGCATTGCTCAACTTTGGCTGTGCGTGAGCACCTCTGAGGGGCTTGGGGAAAATACCCCTGACTCAAACCGAAGAAATACGAGTTTCTACTGGGAGGTCCAAAAGATGGTCTTTTTTAGAAACTCCCCAGGGGATTCCAATATGCAGCCAAGACTGAGAACCCTATGCTTTTGGGTGGCCCCACCTGAGATTAGATCCCAGGCTCAGCCCACCCCCACCCCAACTAAATCAGAATCTGGAGTTGGACCCACATGCCAGGTCTCTCTTTAAAGATCCTACTTTGAGAACCAGGTTCCAGGCCAGTGATTGTCAAACTTTCATGTGTATTTGAATTACCTGGAATCTTGTTAAAATACAAGTTCTGATTTATTCCGTGTAGGTCGATTGACTAGGCATGCATTTCTAACAAGCGCGCAGATGATGCAGGTTCTGCTAATTCCAGAAACTGCACTTTGAATAGCAGGACCGTTGAACCTAAAGAATACTGTCTAACGCCAGGGCAGGCTAGCTTCTTGCAAACTGCAGACGTGGGTTTCTGTTTTCCACAGCTACCCCTCCCCACCCAGCATACCTCGTTGTCACACTCAGCCAGGACCTGGTCATATTCACTCAGAGCAACCAAAAAAATAATGGAGGTGACACTTTCAAAGCAATGAATCCATTTCCGTCTTTCAGATCGCTGGCCACCAACATCTACCATCCTGTTCGACAGAAACACAGAACATTCAAAGGTTGGGATACATGGCTCTTTGGAGGAGGACAGGCATCATCATATGGTGGGAATCCGCACTCCTAAGGTCCTCAATTTTTTAGAGGTGAAAAGGGGTCTTAAGATGCCCATGTTTGAACACCGCTGCTTTCGGCAGAGAGGAACCCTGGGTGTTAGCAAAGGAGGCACATAGTGTAAGTAAAGTTACTAAAGACGGGTGCAGGGGTGACTCCAGGGGAGCAGCATGCTCGGGGACACTGGTTTGGAAGCTGCTGCATTAGTCCAGGCAGAAAGCACAAGCATCCACGTAGGTGTCGCGCTAACCACTGTCGAGTGCCGGACGCCAGACACGCGAGGGGCAGAGAGGTGGGCAGTCCCCCAGGCCCACGGGCTGCCTCCAGCCCCCCCCCCCGGCCTGTTTCTCACCGCTCCTCAGACTTAGCCACAAGTCCTTTCCACATTACGTGGGCGCCACCCCTTCTGGCCTATAAAGACCTGCAAGTGACCTCCATCATCTGTGGCAATCCAAAGGCTCTATCTGGGGCTTTGGGGAGAGACTTAAGAGAGTCCTAGCCCAAAGACGGCTCAGAAGCTCCAACGCTGCAGGAGGCAGGCAGTTTGTGGAAATAAGTCAAGTGGGCCTATCCAAAGTAGAACGGCAGGCAACTTCAAGAACACTAGGGGCCCCGTCCAGAGGGTGGACTGCAGGGCGGCTGTAGCCAAGCCCTGCTGGACAGACGTGTAGGCATGCCAGACCAGCCCCTCAACCTTTCAAGAGAAACTAGGTATCAAATGTTCTAAGCAAAATGGACCAATTCTTGAATACTGGCTCAAAAGGGGCTTAAAAAACACCAAGTGGGCCAAACACATCTGTGGAACCAATTCAGGGTTCGGACGTAGCAAGCAGGACTGATTCTGAACAGGTCACGGTCATACATTCATGGGCACCCGGATGCAGATTTTCAAGGGGCTCGACCAGAGGGCTCCCCAGTGCCACAACGCTCCGGAGGCGGAATCGGATTTACAGACAGGCCCTGGTTGTGGCAGGACTGGACCTGCGTCTTCTTGACTAGAAAAGCATAATGCAGTAACTCTGACGAGGAACAAGGAAACTAATGCATATAAAAGTGCTTTAAAACTTGCAGTGCTGGGCATAAGTACCATATTCTCCTTTTTCTGCCATAATTAAATGCAGTGAGGATCTACTTAAGTCATCCTAAAAGTACTTCTTATATTTGTGTGTGGAAATTCATACATTTTTTACACAACTGTATATAGTTGATGTTATCTTACATAATTAATACACTTTTGTACTGATGGTTAGTTTTTTTATTTTTATGGATAGATGCTACAGAAGGGACTATAGGGAAGAATAATATTCAAGTTTAGGGAAAAGGCATCAGTATTTTCAATGTGCGTGTGTGTGTGTGTTTTACATCTAAGGGTTCCAGACTTCAGTAAGGAGACTGTTCTGTTCTAAGGGGAATAGGAAGGTGAGTTCCTCTTCATTCCAGGACTTGAGACCTCCCGAAATGTTAAACACTCCGTGATGGAGAGGCCCATATGGCTCTGGGAGATAGAACGCTTTGAGGCATAACACACTTAAGAATCCCTCCCAGGACTTCCAAGGCCACACAGATTCCGATGGACCGTGTCAGGGAGACAGTCTTACCGAAAGATGATGTTTTCCAAGTCAAACGGATACTCAATGATGCCGGTGGTGGGCACTCGGACGCGAAGCACGTCTTGCTGTGTTGGCACGAATGACGGCATGGCGATCCGGTCAATGTCAGTCAGGTAACTGCGACACCAGACAGCAAGGCACCAAGACTCGTTTTAGACACCGGAGAAACGTCCCACTCCAGGGAAGTCACCCAAACTCACAGCGCCCCCTCTCAGGTTCGTGGATTCCATCAGTGACTTTCTTGAGAGCTGGCACTGGACCAGGTTTCCCCCCTGCCCCACAATGGTGAGTGTTTGGGAGAGAATATGGATCAGAAGCTTCCATGAGCCCTCTGGGAAATCCGGGAATAATGCCATTTCTTTTTCCGGGCTCTAAGCTTTCTCTCTCCCTGGCCAGTGAAGGAGCCAACGGGTCAGAAGGAAAGGATGTTGGGATCCGGTCTGTGACCTCTCAGCCACCTTCCTCCCTCAAAGCTCCCCCTCAACACACACACACACACATCCCCACCCACGAACATTACAGAACGCAGATGCTGTTCTCGAAGGCTTTGCTCAATGAATTCGAGTTTCTATGAGAATATAAAGGTATAAAACAGGCCAACTCAGAGCTCTTTCAAAATAACAAGAAAAAGTTTACTGTTTGTTGGGACATTAAACATCTAAAATCAGCCAAGGCTTGTCTTGGATTATTTCTGGCTCCACAGTAAACTCTTAAGCTGGAAACAAACCACTTTTTCTGTTTTCTTGGGGTTTTTTGTTTGTTTTACTTTAAGGCCTTGATACTAGGCATTTTTGAGTAAAAGACCTGTAACGCAGGCCCAGGCCAACGATGGAGGGGGTGCTTCGGGGCATCCCGCACAGCGAGGCTTGGCCCCGCCCCCTCCCTGCCAGGGACTGCAGTGCCCAGCAGGTGGCAGGAGCCGGAGCTCAGGGAGGCAGGCAGACCGTATTCCTCGTGCAGCCCTCTGTCGGAGTGTCTGTCGCTGGAGGACAGAGCACAGGCTGGCCCACAGCAGCACACATTGAGTTCTGGTGAAATGAATGTCTGTCCCAATAAGTAAACAGTCCTGGCACAGCAGATGACACCTGTGCACCTGGTCCGAGTCAGCTCAGCAGCTCTGGCAGTGGGGCAGCTGCTCGTGCCGGAGCGCCACCGTCTTGGGGGCAGCGTGGTCCCCCTAGCCATTCCCTATGTGCCTCTTGGTGCACGAGTCCCAGCTTGCAGGGCTCCACCGAGCTTCCCAACAGCTCCAGGGGGCTCTTCCAAATGGATCTACAAGAGCCCCGGCCACTCCCCAGAACATTCACAGAAGCAAAGGACACTAGGGGGGTCTCAGGGAAGGGCAGAGATGGCCTCAGGAACTTCGAGTTGTCGCTGGGTCCCCAGCTGTCCACTGCTGTCTGCCCTCCTCCCTGGGACACTGCCTTCCTTCCCTCTGGCTTTTTCCTGAGCTGCCCCCATACCTTCTCTGGGCTTCTTTTTATTTCCTTTTCTTACTTGGCTGCCCTACTGCATCTAAACGTTTAGATGCATCTAAACGTCCCTGCACTCAGATTGGTTATGCCAACCTGGGGCAACAGCCCGAAACACTCAGCCTGGCACTAGCGCCAAAGGGAGGCCGTTGGAACGGGAGGTGAGATTTCAGGGTTCCTCTCCTGCCCACTGGCTTGTCCAGACAATCGGGGTAAACCACCTACCCACACCTGTTTGGAGGGCAACAGCAACACCCCAAGGGAAGGGGACGGGATTCTGGGGCTCTGAGAGGCTGGGGGAGGACTCGGAGCAACGGGGGAAGAGCTGAGCTGCAGAAGCAGGAAGAACCGCCTCTTCAAGCAGAACATGACCAGTCTGTGTGTCCAGTGACCTAACTGATGGAGACACTGCCTCCGGAAATTCTGAAGACAATGAAATTCTGTGATCACCATGGGATAATTTGCATGCAGAACCATCTATTTCATCTTACCTTAGGAATTAATGATTTAAAACTAGAGCTTTATGAACCAAAACTAAAGCGCAGAGGCCTTCCCAGGGAGTCAATAAGCAAAGGGCTTGTGGACTGAGCTTCCTCCCTGTGCTGGGATTGCAGAACCTGTCTTGCCCACCAGAGGGCAGCACGAGATCAGCCACTGGAGCGGGTCTCTTGCCTGGCTGGTCGAAACTCCGATTCTAGATTTGAGGGCAATTGATTCTGCTGTCTGCTGATGAGACCAGAAGGCAGAGGGATATGGAGAAGAGGAAAGGAGAAGCCAGAGGCAGTGGTAGTCCTTATTCAAGTCAGAAGATTTCAGCACCCCAGATGAGATAAGCTCCCTCCAAGGAACCCCACATTTGATTGAGCTTCTCGTTGAAGCAGAGAGGCTTAGAACACAACGAGGAAAAGTGGGTATGGGCAAGGACAGAGATCTGGGGGTCCACAGTTTTTAGGAAGCGGTAAGAGACACATCAAGGAGTCACGGGGGGGATAGTGACAAGCAGGAAAGAGATAGTGTTTATAGGCAGTTACTTTCTCCCCAGTGAGAAGCTTCTCTGAAGCGTGGACAACGTGTGCCTGGGCTCAACACTCACTATTTGGCCGAGTCCGACAGCTGGTACTCCCTTCTCCTGTCGTAACACTCCTGGATTCCTGGGTCCTGCCAGAGCTGCCTGATGGCCTCCACCTGGTCCCTGGACAGGGCGCAGACCTTGTCCACTTCCACTTCCTTGATTAGCTGGGCATTTTCCTGCACGAAGGAAAGAGAACCTGTCACTGGGCGAAGGAAAGGAAGCCAGCCCGTTGGTGACTTGGGGGACAAGACCTCCCCCAGGCTGTGGATGAGGGACGATCTCCACTCACAGGCCAGCCACCAGCAGTGCCGACGATGTGGCCGCTTCACTCAGGGAGAGCCACAGAGAGACCGTGACCTGACCTGCGGGTTTTAGTCCCATCAGCCCCCGGGGGCCAGTGCCACTGGCATTCGGCACCCAGTGGTGAACAGAGAAACCCAAGAGCCATGGATCATCACTGTCCTTTGAACATCTGCATGGTAGGCGGAGCAACTTGAAAAGAACCGTTTTTATTGCCCTGGCATCCTAGGGCAGGGGGTGGTGGAGGAAGCAGGTCTGCCTTGATGCAGCAGCAAGGGAGGGCCTGGGCTTCAGAGGGCACACAAACACTAAATCACCAGCTAGCTGTGCCGGCTGGCTTGCTTTTGTTTTTTTTTTCTTAATATAACTTAGTAGACTTTATTTCTTAGATCAGTTTTTTTAATATAACTTAGTAGGCTTATTTATCATCAGACATCACAGATAAAACTCCTTCCCATTTGGAGAGCCACTCCCATTGCAAGCCCCGCCCCAATTATTGCTGTATTTGTCATTGCTATCATTCAATAACTATTGCTGTAATACTACGGCCCCATTATTACAGTACTTAAGATTATTGCTGTAATTATTACTATTCAGTCAGTTACCATTTATTGCCCACTTCCTGTGTGCCAAGAGGTATACACACCTTATCTCATTTAATCAATGTAAGGCTAGCACGGGGCCAGAAATCTTGCCAAACCTTAGCAAATGAAAATGATATGGTTGGCTTACATCCTCAACATGTCCATGTGTTGGCCACGGAGATCCAACATCCCGTCCCTTGGCTGCAAGTTGCACAGACAATGGAATCCTGCTGAGAGACAGACAGGAATCCGACCTCTCCTTCGCTCCCCCATCCTGCCACACGCAGAGCTGGCTATTCACTCGGCCCTGTGAGTCAGCAAAGCATCCGTGTGGTGGCTGTGATCTGCTTGTGTGTATATGCTACTCCCTGAAAAGTTGCTCATATCTTGTATTATTCATCCTCATTAACAATCCAACAGGAAGCTGGAGAAAATGGAGAGCTTAGAGATTTACTGGACTCGGGGCAAAACCGAAGGCCGTGTGAGCCCCTATCCATCAAGAGTGGCTATTAACTCTTCCCCCTGGACTGTGGGATCCTCGGCAGGGAGAGGATCCCAGTTGCAGAATCTCAAACAGGTCTAGGCAGCGTGGGTTCCCACTTCCAGTGGGAAGTGCCCTGGACCAGGAATAAGGACCCTGAGTTCTGGTGCATTTGGGACTTTGAAGGACCCCAACCCCAATAGTTCCCTATCTCCGCATCCTCATTTGTAAAAGGAGCCAGTGATTTTCAAGGTATCTGATTTATCAATTATAAAGTTTCATCTAAACGTAAGCAAAATTGGCATTATTGTGGCAGATGCCTAATATTTGTTGGCAAAAAGAGGACACATGGTTGGCCTTGCAGCCATGACTTCGAAGCCCGCCCACGAGCACATTCTGCATCACCTGCCCTACTGTAAGCCAGAGAGAGCACAGCCCAGAAAACCCAGACAGTGCGCGCGGAGCCGCGGGACTGTCTTCCTGCTGCTGCTCTCCCTGCATCCCGCCGCCCTCTTCCTCCCCAATATGAGCAGATGGTCTCTCCCCACCCTGGGCTTGGCTCTACCCTCCGCATTGAAAGATCTGTTTTCTTCCCTGTCTTCGCTCCCGAGATCCCAGAACCTAGTGCAGCGCCCGGTGGCGCGGGCAGCCCGCAAACATGCCGCACATACGCGCATCTATCATTCTAACACACAGACCATCTGCAGAAATAACAGCCAGAGAACATGAGGGCAGGATGACGGCAGCCTGAGCCGGTCACAGTGAGAGCCCAGAGCAGCTCGAGGACAGGAAAGTCTCTCCAGGAGGAAATGCTCTGGGACTTTTAGCCAACCTGTCTTCCTGCCCCTGGTAGCAGGCAGAATCCTTGCTTCTGGGGTGCTGGCCTCTCATGCTGCTCTCCTATGACTTTTTTTAAAACTTACTTTTGTAAAGTACTCTCTACACCCAGAGTGGGGCTCGAACTCATGACCCTGAGACCAAGAGTCAGCAGCTCCACTGACTGAGCCAGGCTGGCGGCCCCTAAACACAACGATTATATTCAGCTCACCTGCTGAGAGGCGGCCCCATGAGTCACTGGGATGTTACAAACATTCCCACCTCCCCTCTTCACAGACGCCAGGTAGGGTTGTACTTCACGGTGAGTGAAACAGCAGTGGAAACATTTGTCTCTTTCAGGAAGAAACTTTAATGAGCCAATGAGTCATTTACCACCTTCCCTTTCATCTGCTGCAGTGCTTGTCATGAGACAAGATGGAGTCTCAATCAGCCAGGCTTCCTGAGCGAGTACAATGTGCAGAGACACCCCGACACACCATCCTGCATACCAAGGATGAGTGAGAAATCATCTTTCATTGTGTTAAGCTGAACTCTGAGGGCAGTTTGTTCCTGCAGCATAACCTACTCTATCCTGCTACATGTTGAAATGGGTAAACCCAGTATTCGACTCTTCCAGGAGAGAGAAAATGTGGATCCCAGGGAGGTATCCCAGAAGAATGCAGGCTTCTCCATGGGGACCCAGGGGGTGGAGGCTGGGGAAAGACAACCCTGCGCTTTCAGGTAACCAGGGGGGCTTAGCCAGGAGAGCAACATCCAGTGACTGTTCAGCCAGGTGAGGGGACAATGGAACGGACTC
This sequence comes from Callorhinus ursinus, assembly GCF_003265705.2. NCBI lineage: Eukaryota > Metazoa > Chordata > Mammalia > Carnivora > Otariidae > Callorhinus > Callorhinus ursinus. Next base: position 2,509,292 of record NW_027397090.1, on the reverse strand, counting down.
TGGCTTGAAGCAAGAGGGGACCACAGTCTCCTTAGAAACCCAACAATTGGGAACTGGGTTTGGAACCTATTGAATTCAAGGAGCCCAGAAGTAGTCCAAGTTTAGAGTTCTCTTCCCAGCTGGATCTCCCACCTGTCAAGATCATTCTTTTTAAGATTTTAAAATCATTTTTTTAAAGATTTATTTATTTATTTGAGAGAGCGAGAATGAGAGAGAGGGGGGAGGGTTAGAGGGAGAAGCAGACTTCCCACTGTGCAGGGAGCCCGATGTGAGACTTGATCCCGGGACTCCAGGATCATGACCTGAGCCAAAGGCAGACACTTAACCAACTGAGCCACCCAGGCGCCCCAAGATTTTAAAATCATTTAAGACTTGCAAAAATGTGGGGGAAATGGTACAAGAGTTCCTCTCTGCCTTTCAAGATTGCCCAAATGTTGACCATTTATGACCATGCCATATCATCTATTCCCTCTCCCTCCAAATGCATGCGAGAGACATGCACACACAACTTCTGCCTGAAATATTTGCAAGGAAGTCGCAGACATGGTACCTCTTTATCACTGAAGACTTCAGTGTGATTTCCCAAAAATCCGACACTGGACTGTAAAATCACCGGATAATGACCAAAATCAAGAAACTAACATTGACACAATATTGCAGTCTCATCCTGAGACCTCATGTCACGTTCGTCAGTGGTCCCCTTATTGCCCTTTATCTGCCCCATCTAGGGTCACAAAATGCATTTACTTGCCTCTCTGTGATCTCTATCTATGTGGAAAGGTTCTGTGGTCAGAAGTTGCTTGGTCACCCTGATCAAGAACGGCCTGAGAAATGAGGCGGGCTGGTAGGGAGCGTGGCACAGCCCCAGAGACGGTTCCAGGAAAAAATACTATGAAGGGCGGGGAGGAACGAGGAAGAGAGTGACCTGTTTTTAAATAAATTTTATTGGTATATGAAGGACTTCTATACACTGTGAATGTCTGTGTGTTACAGAAAGTGGGTTTTT
>NW_027397090.1:2468061-2508186 GCF_003265705.2 Callorhinus ursinus | reverse complement strand
TAGAACCCTCAGTTTGTTTTTCAGAGTCCATCGTCTCTCCTGGTTCGTCTCCCCCTCCGATCTCCCCCCGCTTCATTCTTCCCCTCCTATCTTTTTTTTTTTTAACGTATATAGCATTATTTGTTTCAGAGGTACAGATCTGCGATTCAACAGTCTTGCACAATTCACAGCGCTCACCATAGCACATACCCTCCCCAATGTCTATCACCCAGCCACCCCATCCTGCCCACCCCCCACCACTCCAGCAACCCTCAGTTTGTTTCTGAGATTAAGAATTCCTCATATCAGTGAGGTCACATGATACATGTCTTTCTCTGATTGACTTATTTCGCGCAGCATAACACCCTCCAGTTCCATCCACATCGTTGTAAATGGCAAGATCTCATTCCTTTTGATGGCTGCATAATATTCCATTGTGTATATATACCACTTCTTCTTTATCCATTCATCTGTCGATGGACATCTTGGCGCTTTCCACAATCTGGCTATTGTGGACATTGCTGCTATAAACATCGGGGTGCACGTACCCCTTCGGATCCCTACATTTGTATCTTTGGGGTAAATACCCAGTAGTGCAATTGCTGGATCGGATGGTAGCTCTATTTTCAACTGTTTGAGGAACCTCCATACTGTTTTCCAGAGTGGCTGCACCAGCTTGCATTCCCACCAAAAGTGTAGGAGGGTTCCCCTTTCTCCACATCCCCGCCAACATCTGTCGTTTCCTGACTTGTTAATTTTAGCCATTCTGACGGGTGTGAGGTGGTATCTCATGGAGGTTTTGACTTGGATTTCCCTGATGCCGAGTGATGTTGTGGGGTTTTGTGCATATTTTCCCATAGCTTGGCCAAATACTTTCATGCATGGGGGGAGCAGGGGCAGTGTGATGAGCATGTGCAGACCACCTGGAGAGTGCACACCATCTGAGAGCAGAGGTCCCCTTGTGCAACGTGGGAGCAGCTTTGTGTTAAGACTGGCTCCTTGAGCTGAGGGTCTAAAATGGCAATGGCAAGAAGACCCAGAAATCACCTCCTGCGGGACACACCAAACCTACACCAGTTACAGAGCAATTGCTCTGGGGATGAAAAAGTGAGGGCTGGGGCACCCGAGGGGCTCCATCGGTTAGGCAGGCAATTCTTGATCTCAGCTCAGGTATTGATCTCGGGGTCGTGAGTTCAAGGCCCACATTGGGCTCCACTATGGGCTCCACTATGGGCTCTGTGCGGGGTGTGGAAGCTACTTAGAACAAAACAAAAAACTGAGGGCTGACTGAAGGGCTTCTGCACAACAAAAGCTCGAGAAACCACTTAGAGAACAGCAAGAGAGACAGAGACATGGTAATGACGGAACCCCCCCCCCCCACTCTGCCAACAGCAGTGGGGACAGACAGTACTGAGGGATCTGGAGTAGATTTATCTGCCCTGGGGCACAGAAAAAAGCTGCAATTTAAAAGAGCAACCAGTTATAAAAGATCCAGCCTCCACAAAATGGCAGGAGAGCTACTGGAATGCTCTTCAGACTGGAGGGGCCTGTGAGCACCACAGGTGATACCTGCTGTCCACTTTGATCCCCAGACAGGAGTGGAGTCCAGCTGCCATGGCCCCCCTGCACCTCTGCGAGCCCCAGGCCTCTGGCCCACACCAGCCCGAGCTGTGCCCCAAGGCAGCTCGAGCACAGGGCACATTGGAGCACCCCTGGGTCTGCACCCATGATGGCTGCAGCATCGCATCAAGGGAACACGGGCACAAAGCATACTGGAACACTCCACACCTGCTCCATTTTGGTCCCCAGTGGCTTCCTAGGGCACCCCCGGCCCACAGCACTCTGGGAGCTCCTGGCTCGTGTCCGCTTTGTCTCCAACTGCCCCCAGTGCAGCCCCTGTTCCAAGTGCCCAGGGACACTCAGGCCCGTGCCTGCCTCCATTCCAGGTGCACCCTCACACCCCGCTCTGGGGCAGCCTGAGACTCCTGGCCCACACCCTGCCTTTGTTCCAGCCACCCTTCAGGGTGCCACCTACACAGAGCCCCAAGACACCCCAGCAAGGGCCATCCTCAGCTTCAGTCATCCCATCATGGCGCCCACTCCTCTGAGCACCCCAGGATAACCTTGCTTCCACCCACTTCAGCTTCAGCTGTCCTGCCAGGACACCATCTGCACAGAGAGCCTTGGGACAGCCTGTATCCACTTCAGCTACAGCTGTCTTGCCGGCACACCCCTGTGTGGAGAGCCCTGGGATCGCCTTGGCCTGTGCCCACTTGAGCTCTGGCCATTCCACCAGGGAGAGTGCCCCAGGACCCCAAGCCCACACCAGCCACAGCTCTAGCCAGCCAGCCCAAGCCACAGAACACACACAGTCTACATAAGGTATGACCATACACAAGACCGTTCCTTCAAGTTTAGAAGTAGCTGTTTGCCAAATTCATAGAAACAAACACAGAACATCAATCGAAACGGGGAAGCAGAGGAATATGATCCAAATGAAAGAACAAGACAAAAGCACAGAAGAAGAACTAAATAAAACAGAGATAAACAATATGCCTGATGAGGAATTTAATGATTGTAAAGATGCTCACTGGACAAGAGAGAAGAGTGGAAGATTTCAGTAAGAGCTTCAACAAAGATAGAAAACATAAAAAAGAACAAAGCTGAAGAACACAATAACTGAAATAAAAAAAATACACTGGAGGGAATCAACAGATTAGCAGATGCAGAAGAATGGATTATCAATCAGGAAAACAGGGTCATGGAAAGCACCTAAGCTGAAGAGCACAAAAAAGAATTTTATTTTATTTTATTTATTTTTTTTTTTTTTAAGATTTTATTTATCTGACAGTGAGAGACACAGCGAGAGAGGGAACACCGGCAGGGGGAGTGGGAGAGGAGGGAGAAGCAGGCTTCCCGTGGAGCCGGGAGCCCGATGCGGGGCTCGATCCCAGGACCCTGGGATCATGACCTGAGCCGAAGGCAGACGCCCAACGACTGAGCCACCCAGGCGCCCCACAAAAAAGAATTTTAAAATGAAGATAGGTTAAGGGATTGCTCAGAAAACACTGAGCAAAAAAAGATTTGCATTATACAGGTCTGAGGAGGAGAAAAGAGAGGGGCAGAAAACATATTTGAAGAAATAACAGATAACTTCCTTAACCTGGGGAAGGAAACAGACATCAGGTTCAGGAAGCAGAGAGAGTTCCCAACCAGATGAACCAAGGAAATCCACGATACGTAATAGTTTAAATGTCAAAGGTTAAAGATAAGGAGAGAATTTTAAAAGCATTGAGAGAGAAGCTAAAAGTTATATACAGGGGAAACCCCATAAAACTATTAGCAGATTTTTTCAGCAGAAATTTTGCAGGCCAGATAAAGTGGCATAGTATATTCAAAGAGCTGAAAGGAAAAACCTCCAGTCAAGAATACTGTATCCAGGGGCGCCTGGGTGGCTCAGTTGGTTAAGCAACTGCCTTCAGCTCAGGTCATGATCCCAGGGTCCTGGGATCGAGCCCCGCATCGGGCTCCCTGCTCCACAGGAAGCCTGCTTCTCCCTCTCCCACTCCCCCTGCTTGTGTTCCCTCTCACGCTGTCTCTCTCTATTAAATTAAAAAAATCCTAAAAAAAAAGAACACTGTATCCACAAATTATCATTTAGAATTAAAGAAGAGATAAAGAGTTTCCCAGACAAAAGTTAAAGCAGTTCATCACCACTAAGCCAGCCTTACAACAAATGTTAAAGGGGCTTCTTTAAGTGGTAGAGAAAAGGCCATAATTAGAAGAAAATGAATAAAAAGATGTAAAAAAGACAACATATACATAAAATATGGAGGAGGAAGTAAAAAGGGTCTTTTACAATGTGTGTGAACTTAAATGACCAACTTAATATAGACCGCTACATACTTAGGATGTTATATATGAACCTCATGGTAATCATAAACCCAAAACTTATGATACACAAAAAATAAAGAGAAAGAAATCCAAGCATAACACTGTAAAAAGTCATCAATCACACGGTAAGAGAGCAAGAACAGAAAAAAGGAACAGAGACCCACAAATCAGAAAAGTTAACACAATGCGTGTTCAGCAGGGTGAAATGGGTTAAAAAAAAAAAAAGAGACCCATCTATATTCTGCCTACAAGAGACTCCAGACCTGAAGACACATATAGACTGAAAATGAAAGGATGGGAAAAGATATTCCCTGCAAATAGAAGTGGGAGAAAAAATCTGGGGCAGCAATACCTGTATCAGACAAAACAGATTTAATTTTTTTTTAAGATTTATTTATTTTAGAGAGACAGCATGCTCAAGTGAGGGGAGGAGAGCAGAGAGAGGGAGAATGTCAAGCAGACTGTGCTCTGAGCACAGAGCCTGCTGCAGGGCTTGATCCCACGACCTTGAGATCATGACCTAAGCTGGAATCAAGATTTTGGCCACCCAACCAGCTGAGCCACCCAGGCACCCCTAGACAAAATAGATTTTAAAACAAACACTTTAACAAGAGACACTACATAATGGTAAATGGGTCAATCCAACAAGAGGATAAAACAATTGCTAACATGCATGCCCACAACATTGGCGTGCCTAAATACATAAAGTAAATATTCACAGGCATAAAGGAAGAATATGACAGTAATACAATAATAATAGGGGACTTTAATGCCCCACTTACATCAAAGGATAGATCATCCAGGCAAGAAATCAATAAGGAAACAGTTTCTTTCAATGACACATTAGAGCAGATGGACTTAATAGATACACACAAAACATTCCATCCAAAAACAACAAAATACACATTCTTTTCAAGTGAACATGAAACATTCTCCAGGAGAGATCACATGTTAGACCACAAAACAAGCCTCATTAAATTTATGAGTAAACTCATATCATGCATATTTTCCAACCACAACAGTATGAAATTAGAAATCAATCACAAGAAAAAAAACTGGAGAAAAGCCCACAAAACATGTGGAGGCTAAACAACATGCTACTAAATAGCTAATGGGTCAATGAAGAAATCAAAGAGGGAATAAAAAAAATACATGGAGACAGTTGAAAATGAAAACATAACAGTCCAAAATCGCTGGGACACAGCGGAACCAGTTCTAAGGGGGTAATATACAGCAATACAGACCTACCTTAAGAAACAAGAAAAAGCTCAAACAATCTAACCTTACACCTAAAGGAACTAGGAAAAGAATAAATAAAACCCAAGTCTAGTAGAAGGATGAAAATAATAAAGATCAAAGCAGAAATAGAGACTAAAAAATACAATAGAAAACACAAGAGTTGGTTCTTTGAAAAGATAAAATGGATAAACGTTTAGCCAGCTGCAAGGGAAAAAAGAGAACACAAATAAATCAGAAATGAAAGAGAAGTAACAACCAACACCATAGACATACAAAGGATTATAAGAGAATCCTATGACAAATTACATGCCAACAAATTGGACAGGAGAAATGGATAAATTCCTCAAAACACAATCTTCCAAAACTGAACCAGGAAGAAATAGAAAATCTGAACAGATCAATTATGAGTAACAAAATTGAATCAATAATCAAAATACTTGTAACAGACAAAAGCTCAGGACCAGATGGATTCACAGGTAAACTCTACCAAACATTTAAAGAAAAGTTAATACCTCTTCTCCTCTAAGTATTCCAAAAAATAGAAGAGGAAGGAAAGTTTCCAAATTGATTCTACAAGGCCAGCATTACCTCAATACCAAAACCAAAGACACTATAAAGAAAGGAAATCTACACGTCAATATCCCTGATGAATGCAGTTTCAAAAATCCTCAGCAGAATAGCAAATCACATTCAACAATACACTAAAAGGATCATTCACCAAAATCAAGTGGGATTTATTTTGAGGATGTAAGGATGGCTCAGTATTCAAAAATCAATCAGCTGATACACCCCGCTAACCAAATGAAGGATAAAAAAAATCATAAGGTCACCTCATTAGAGGCAGAAAAGGCATCTGACAAAAGTCAGCATCTGTTCATGATAAAAATCCTCAACCAAGTAAATTTAGAGGGAACATACCTCAACATAATATGAAATATTATGATATGAAATAATATGAAAAACCCACAGCTAACATCATACTCTATGGTGAAAAACTGAGAGCTGTCTCTCTAAGATTAGAAACAAGACAAAGATGCCCACTTTTGCCACTTTATTGAAGTAATAAGGAAGGAGCAGTAAAACTGTCACTATTTGCGGAGAACATGACCCTGTATATAGAAAGCCCTAAAGACTTCATCAAAAAACTATTAGAATAAATAAATTCAGTAAAGTAGCAAGATGCAAACTTAATACACAGAAATCGGTTGTATATCTATATGCTAATAACAAAGTACAAAGAGAAATTGAGAAAACAATTCTATTTGCAATTGTGCCAAAAAGAATAAAATACCTAGGAATAAACTTAACCAAGGTGGTGAAAGACCTGTACTCCGAAAACTCTAAAACAGTGATGAATGAAATTGAAGATGACACAAATAAGATATTCCATGATCATGGACTGAAAGAATATTGTTAAAATATCCATACTACACAAAGCAAACATTTAATGCAATTCCTATGAAAATACCAACAGCATTTTTTTTTCACAAAACTAGAATAATCCTAAGGTTTGTATTGAATTACAAAAGACCCAGAATAGCCAAAACAATCTTGAGAAAGAAGAACAAAGCTGGTATCACAGTCCCAGATTTTGAGATATACTACAAAGCTGGGGCAATCAAAACAGAATGTATGGTATTGACCCAAAAATAGACATATAGATCAATGAAAGAGAATAGAGAGCCCAGAAATAAACCCATGCTAATAGGGTCAATTAATCTATGACCAAAAAGGCAAGAATACGCAATGGGAAAAGACAGTCTCTTCAGTACATGATGCTGAGAAACTGGACCCCTTTCTTACACCATACACAAAAATAAACTCAAAATGGATTAAAGACCCAAATGTGAGACCTGAAACCATAAAAATCATAGAAGAAATCGTAGGCATTAATCTCTTTGACAATGGCCTTAGCAACATTTTTCTAGACATATCTCCTCAGGCAAGGGAAACAAGTAAAATTAAACTATTAGGACTACACCAGAATAGAAAGCTTCTGCATAAGGAAGGAACCCACTGATAAAAGGGCAACCCACTGAATGGGAGAAGATATTTACAAACGATATATCCAGTAGGAGGTTAGTATCCAAAATATATAAAGAACTTATATAACTCAGTACCAAAAAACAAGTAATCTGACTAAAAAGTGGGCAGAAGATCTGAAGAGAGTTTTTCAAAGAGGACGTACAAATGGCCAAGAGACACAAGATGCTTAACGTCACCAGGAAAATGCAAATCAAACCACAATGAAGTATCATTTTATACCCGCCAGCATGGCTAGAATCAAAAACACAAGAAATAACAATTGTTGACGATGTAGAGAAAAGAGAACCCTTGTGCGCTGTTGATGGGAATGGGAATGGTGCAGCCCCTGTAAAAACAGTATGGAGGTTCCTCAAAAAATTAAAAATAGGAATACCATATGACCTAGTAATTCCACTAGTGGGTAATTACCCAAAGAAAATAAAAACTCTAATTCAAAAAGATAAATGTACCTCTATGTTAATTGTAGTATAATTTACAATAGCCAAGACATGGAAGCAGCCTAAGTGTCCATCGACAGATGAGTGGAATAAGATGTGATATACATATACGATGGAGTGTTATTCAGCCATAAAAAGGGTGAGATCTTGCCATTTGCAACAGTGTGGATGGACCTAGAGGGTATCATGCTAAGGGAAGTAGGTCAGACAAAGACAAATACCCTATGATGTCACTTATATGTGGAATCTAAAAAACTAAACAAACAAAAGGCAGAAAGAGACTTGTAAATACAGAGAACGGATGGTTACCAGAGGGGAGTGGCTGGGGGGATGAACAAATGGGTCAAGGGGAATGACAGATACAGGCTTCCAGCTATGGAATGAATAAGTCATGGCAATGAAAGGCACAGCACAAGGAATGGAGTCAATGGTATTGTAATGGTGGTGTACAGTGTCAGATGGTAGCCACACTTGTGGTGAGAATATAACATATAGACTTGTCAAATCACTAAAACCAATGGAACATTGTGTGTCAACTATACTTCAATAATAAAAGAAAAATATTGACTTCATTTCATGGAAAGAGGGGAAGAAAAATCAGAAGAGAATCAGGTTTAGGGAACTGTTATGATTTGTGTTAGGGGACATGCTGAGTCTAAGGTGGCCGAATCTAAGTGGAGATGTCCAGGAAGCAGGAGAATAAAAGGGGTCCGTAGTTTGCAGGAGTCCTAGGTTAGAGCAGCATATTGAACTGAAATTGCCTGACACATTTGTTTCATCCAAAAGAAAAAAAAAAAAATCTCAAAGGAGTAGAAATACTATGGGAGCTATTCAGCAGATGAAGACACATGACCCGTTCCTTAAACACTGAGCTCTGATTTGACATTTCTTCTTTTTCTTTCTCAAACAAAACCACCATTTTCACTGCTCTGAAAGAGGAATATGGAAACCAGATGTCCTACATGTGTGTCTCACTCAGAAATTCCCAGGGTGATCATGAAAGGAGCTGCTCGTGAAGTGGCGTCTTGCTACGTTCATGCATGGATCCACGGCTGCCCAGGTGACAGTCCCGTGGAGACCAGCAAGCCCCTCTGGCTGGAATTCAGAGCCCAGCAGGCAGCCCTGTTCTCTGCCAGATCCTTACTGGGAGAGCTCCTTCCACCATTAACCTCCCAGGACTGCAGGGCCCCGAGCTTTCTCTGGAAGACTGACTTTCTTACTAAATATGATGGCAGATTCTTCTGGGAGCCAGGGTTCTTTTGTCAGATATTCAAGCATTTTCGTTAGAATTTATATTAACATATTCTGTACAATAAAAATCTAATAATATTTCAATGGCTACTGTCATATGTAGTACCTATGAACTTTATAAACTTTGTGAAAACAAGATTAAAATAAAATATATGATTAAAAAGGAAAGTTGCCTGTAGCATAGTAGTGCTGACTTTTGAGCAATCACCCCCCCACACACACACACTTGTTTTGGCATCTGCATCAAAATCCAGAATTGCACCTAGAGATCCTATTAAACAAAAATTATAAAGTAACATTTTAGTGCTCCTTTACTATCAGCTTTTAAGGCATCTCAAACATTACACTATAAAGAAAATGCCAGTCAACTATGCTAGAGATAGAATTTTTGCATAGAAAAATAAATGAGAAACTTCTGCTTCTGGCAAAGGACAACTAGGAAATTTGGATCGATTCTTCCACTAAGGACAGCTAAAAGTGATGAACAAAGTATTTTTTACTTTAAAACCAATTTAATTAACACATAGTGTATAATCAGTTTCAGAGGTAGAGTTTAGTGATTCATCAGTTGCATATAATACCCAGTGCTCATTATATCAAGTGTCCTCTTTAATGCCCATCACCCAGTTACCCCATGCCCCCACCCACCTCACCTCCAGCAACCGTCAGTTTGTTTCCTATAGTTAAGAGATAGGAGTATTTTATTTTTTTATTTTAAATATTTTATTTATTCATTTGAGAGAGAGAGCATGAGCAGGGAGGGAAGGCAGAGGAAGAAGCAGACTCCCTGCTGAGTAGGGAGCCACATGTGGGGCTCGATCCCAAGACCCTGAGATCATGACCCAAGCCGAAGGCAGATACTTAACCATCTGAGCCACGCAGGCGCCCCAAGATACAAATATTTTAAATGAGAAAAAGGTTTAGAAAGACCTAACAGTTTTAAAGTTCTATGTAGTTAATAACATAGGCTCAAAATATACAGAGCAAAATTTCTTAGACCTAAATGGCAAAATAAACAGACCTTAATCTTACAGGAAATTTTTTATTAAGTTTTTTTTCATTTTGATTCCAGTACAATTAACATATGTAGTTATATTATTAGTTTCAGGTGTACAATATAATGATTCAACAATTCTATACATTACTCAGGGCTCATCATGACAAGTGCCCTCCTTAATCCCATCACCTATTTCACTCATCCCTGCACTCAACTGCCCCTCTGGTAACCATCAGTTTGTTCTCTGTAGTTAACAGTCTGTTTCTTGGTATGTCTTTCTCCTTTTTCCTTTGCTTGTTTTGTTTCTTAAGTTCCACATGAGTGAAATCATGTGGTATTTTTCTCTGACTTATTTCACTTAGCATTATACTCTCTAGCTCCATCCACATTGTTGCCAAAGGTAAGAATTCAGTCCTTTTTTATGGCTGAATAATATTCCATGGTATATATGTAACCATGTCTTCTTTATCCATTCATCTGTCAGACACTTGGGTTGAGTCCATAATTCGGCTATTGTAAATAATGTCGGCATAAACATTAGTGTTTTCATGTTCTTTGGGTAAATACCCAGTAGTGCATTTACTGGATCATACAGTAAGTTTACTTTTAACTTTTTGGAGGAAACTCCACACTGTTTCCCACAGTGACTGCCCCAGTTTGCATTCCTACCAACAGTGCATGAGGCTTCCTTTTCCTCCACATCCTTGCCAACACTTGTTATCTCACAGGAAATTTTAACACAACACTCTCGGTAACTGATAAAATTTTTAAAAAATCACTAAAGATACAGTCAATTCAAACATCATGATCAGCAAATTTGACCTTAGCGACCCATGGAGAGCCCTATACTCAAAATAACTGTAGAACTTATGCTTCTTTCAAGCACACCTGGACTATTTTCAAAATGACCATTTACTTATTAAGACTTCACATAAAAATTTGTTTGTCCAGCTTCTTCTGATCCAATTCCAGCTTCTTCAGCAACTCTTGGCTCCAGCAGGGACCTACCTTCCATGGGCCACTGTCACCACCCGGACACCCCACTCACCATGCAGGCACTTGAATAATCCACCCCTGGTCTAAAGCCACCTAGAGTTCTTCCTGTAGAAAAGCCATCTGCCACCACACTCAGAATGGAAATTAAGCTTTCCTAACTCGATTCAAAATTCAGAAGTCTTTAGTTCTACTCTAGTATTTGTCTTCCTCTTTCTCATCTTTTTTTTTTTTCCAACAAAAACAAATAACAGAATTCACTGGCCACAAAGTGTTAGCATGAAAGGCCAAGTTACCTTATCTTTTCCCGTCAGTCAAAACTTGAGTGGGTTTCACTAAAAGGCTCTTTCCAAAGGCTCCTGCGATAAATGACTCTGGCACAATCATCTGTAGGTACAATGAGTATTAATGATGCCATCGAGAGGTGCAATCTGCGGCCTTGTACTGTTCCGCTTTGGCCCAGCTGTAACACAGTTTCCCAGAACTCCCTTCTCTGCATGGTTCTGGGTTAGGGTTGGCCATGAGAGAACTCTGCAAGAGCTTTGGGAATCAGAGGACACAGCCATTCTGCTCTCCAGGGCAGAGCTCTGCTTCAGCTCACACTGGGGCTGATCTTCTGCTCAACCCCCCTGGTGTGGGCAGGAGCTGGGCCCTCGGCACCCTGGCCCCAGCTTGGACCTCCTCCTTCAGCTTCTCCAAATCCTGGGGCAGCTTCTCCATAGCCTGGGGCAGACACATGTGTAGGTCTAAGGTCAAGGATGCCAACTTCTAAGTCACCTGCGTTGTCAACACAGAGATGGGGAGAGACACGTGCAGGTTCCAGCGAGTCCCTCTGGGGTCCAGTTTGCCTTCAAGGGTTTGGTTTGTCTTTCCTCTGCCTCCTTCACATCCATCTTTTCTCCCCTCACTGCCAGCCCTGCTAACCAACCACCAGATAGGCAGAGGGAACAGCCTTCTAGCACATTCTTCGAAGCTCCACCAGTTACATACAGTGCAATCCTTAGAGTAAATCAACATGATTCCATATTCTGAGTGACTCTGACTTCCTGAGGAAACCCAAATTGATGCAGAGAATCTTCTATTCTGGTCCATTCAATTCTTTTTAGGGGCAAAATCCCCTATAACCTCAGGTCCAGATGGTGGTAGCAGCTGAGGCCTCAGTTGGGGTGACCTAAACATCCCAAACTCAGCTGGGCACTGGCAGCCAGACTCGGTCACATTTCAGGGCACAGGATCCCACACCTGCTCCATGTTAGATCCAGGCCTGGCATCCGGGATTGTAGCTAGAACCATGACCCTGCCCTTGAAGAGTTCAGCATTACAGCTATGCCCATTGTGTGGAAACCGCACCAGATCCCCACACAAACGCTAACAAAGCAAAGGAGAAATTCAACCGAGGATGAGGGGATGAGCTAACATTTCCCGCCAGAGGTGGCCTGATGTGTGTTAACAGAAGGGGGCTGCATGCCCTCCTTCCTGCATGAATGTGGATTCCTGAATGCTTGCCAAAGGTAGCCCTGGGAGAGGGCAGGGACCCGATCAGCTCCTTGCTGTGTCAACTTGTACATGGCATTCCTTCCCCTGAGATGCTTTGAATGCATCTGGACACCCCCCCCCCCGCCCCCGCCACACACACACCGGTCCTAGGGCAACGGAACATATTCAGGGAGAATTTACCAGAGTTACCAGCAGCATCTGGTGGCCTCCCCCCTGAACCCCCCTCTGAGAAAGAATAAGTAGATTCGGCCAATGGGAGCTGCTGTCAGAAAAGCACTTGTCTGGGCGGCCAGTTTAACGCAGCAAGTTGGGATTGCTTTGTCCCTATTGCTGTCGTGTTCCTTCCCTCCCTCCCCTAGTTGAGAGAAGTTCATTTAGTTTTTTTCAGCACGTCAAGATTGTGTTATGAGAGACGGTTCAAAGTCCCAAGGGGAAGATCTGTCCCTTCTGCAGCTGGGAGCCCTAGCAGGGTCCACCCTTCCACCCAGGCCTGCCCCAGATAAAGCCAGAATGACTGTGGCCAGGGGCCCGGATGTGGGGAGGCCGCGACCTGCGGGGAAAGGCAGAGTGGTAGAATAAGGAGAGACAGTAGAGAGGCAGGGCTAGGGTGGTGGGGGGCCTGGTCCGAGACCAAAAGATAGCCCCGACCCCCACCAACCCCCTGCCACCCCCCTCACAGGAGAGGTAATGAGTGCTCTGTTCCTCCTGTTGGCTTCCTCAGCATCACAATCAGCTGTGAAGAATCCCATTCTCTTGGGTGCTGGATTCTCGTCTGTGGTCCTTCCAGACCGTAAGGCTTACAGTTACAAAAGGCACTGGCAAGGTCTCCAAGAACAGGTCAGTTCTGAGTGTTTATTTGTAAAGGTAGTTTGGGGAGCTCAAAGTGTTTCCCCATCAAGACAGACACTGTTACGGGTCCACCAAATCCTGTGCTATTTTCCTGCTGGCTGGGCTCCCAGGTCATGCTGGACTTCCCAGCCCCCGTAGTGGTCAGGTGGGACCCCATAACAGTTCTGAGCAACAGAACTCAGGCTCAAATGAAGCAGGCCACTAGCAGGCCTGGCCTTAAACCACCACACCCACAACCCCCTTCCCTCCACCTTGTCTTTCCCTGATTCTCAGCCAAAAGGAGAAGAGACTTGGATCTTTGAAGGACCAGGTAGAGCGCAGCCCACCACCACTAATTCACGTTAGGTGGAGATGGTTGTGACCGAGAGATCAACACGGATTTTGCCAAGCCACTGTTTTTGTACTGTTTTATTACGGAGGCCGTCAAATTTTACTTCCCTCGTCTACAGAAAAAGAGAAACGGTGTTCGGATGGGGAGGTCCCAGGCTACCACAAAGAAATGCGTTTGGTCCTGAAGGCACCGGGCCAGTCCTGGGTGCGACGATTCGTGTGGATCATCTCATTTCTCCATCTGCCACCCCACCTCCCAGTGACTCTGTCTTCAGTACCCCCCGATTCTTAGACCCAACTGGGGGCGGTACCACTTCCTATACCCACACTTTCCCGAAGAGTGTGAGCACCAGCACCTCCTCATTCTCCTTCTCTCCTACCAAAAACCAGACCGGCCGCCCAGGACGCTGTACGCTCTGAAGAGAAGGGGAGCTCTCATTTTTCAGTTTCTTGATCCATTATCTGAGCCAAACAAACATGATATTAATAGAGAGGTTAGGCTAATGACCACAGAAGTTCAGTGCCTTAACAGCACACATAGGATTATTTTATACTCCTTCCCTGACCACTATGTGCCCAGGATGTGGGTGGGGAGGGCTCTGCTTGGTGCAATCATCCAGAGACCCAGCTCTCTCCAGCAAGTGGCGCTGCCAGCTCCCGGTGCCCTCAAGTCCCACCCTGGATTCTCCGCACGCGGTCAGCAGGTGAGGGAAGAGAGAGCATGGGCGATGGGCAGGATGTTTTCCGGGCCAGGTCTGAACATGGTGGACTTTCCTTCTGGGCAAACAAGGGCCAGAACAAGCTGCAAGGCACCACCTGACGGCAGAGGAGGCGGGGAAATGGAGTCCTCCCGAGCTCGGGCAGAAAGCCAAACAGAATTCAATGAATGCCTTCCAAGATCTCTCCTGCTCACAGGGGCTCAAAATCTGACACCACAGTGATCTCAGAGGTTTATATGGTGCCTACGCATACTTTTGCATAAATCAGGGTAAACTACAGCCCGAGGCCAGATCCAGCTCTGCCTGGTTTTACAAATGAAGTTCAGCTGGAACAGAGCCACGCCCTGTCCCAGTGGCTGATTTCACAAGGAGGACTGTGGCGGGGAGTTGTTGTGAGAGAGCCTGTCTGCTGCACAAAGCCTAATATGCTTACTCTCTGACCCTTTGCAGAAGCTGTTTGCTGTGCCCAGGTGTAGATGGGTAGTTTCTAATTAAGTGCGTCCAAGTAGAACACTGCTGTGAACTTCACTCCCTTTTTTTTTTTTTTTTTAAAGATTACATTTATTTGCCAGAGAGAGGGAGAGAGAGAGCCCGCCCGAGCAGGGGAGCGGCAGAGGGAGAGGGAGAAGCAGACTCCCTGCCGAGCAGGGAGCCCGATGTGGGGCTCCATCCCAGGACCCCGGGATCATGACCTGAGCCGAAGGCAGATGCTTAACCGACTGAGCCACCCAGGCGCCCCTAAAGTCCCTCATTCATGGAATCAGTGGCCGTGTAATGATGAGGCACCCCTTTCGCCAAGTATTATGCTAGGTACGGGTCTACAACTACGACAGGACATTTCCCGTCTTTGCAGGAACAATGGTAACAGGCGTATAGGACATGGAAAAGGAATCCTCTAAGAAACATACTCAGTGAGTGTAAAAAGCAAGAGAAACCCACCTAGGCAAACCTCCCCATGTCTTCAGAATTTTCTTTTGGATTGTGGACCTGCCCTGAGACTTGGAAGCGTCTAACTAAAACATCACCTAGTGGAAAAAGCTGGAATTGTTTCTGATTCCGACTCCTCACAAAATTTGGAGAATGTTTCCCTTTTTTGTTTTCCTTCATGACTTCCTTAAGCAGGCCATTTTATTACGTGCTCGTTTCTGGAGGTGTAACAGTCCGCAGTTTGTTTCTGTAAGGTCTCTGCTGTGTCGACCAGCCTGGGACCCACAACCAGAAGTTTCCAGAAACCCTGAAGTCTAAGACCAGCAGGCTGGCCCCAGACTAAGTGGGCAGTCCCCATATTCTGCCCCCCCCCCGGGGGGGGTGGTCCTCCTGATATTCAAGAGAAGCCAGTGGAGCGGGGAGAGAAGGAACTTCTTTAAGGCAACTCCAGAGGGGGGTGGAATCCTCCCCCTGCCCCCACTCCTATAAAGCAGGTTTTCAAGCAAATGCAGAGGGAAGGAAATTGCCAGCTTCGCAAGTTCAGCAGCACCAGCCAGGCAGGTCCATTCAAGGCTGAAGGACAAACATTAAGAAAGTTCTTCCCGTGATCCTGAGCCAGAGCCTTATCTGGACATCTCTCTCTTTAAAAGCCATTTTAGGCCCGGGCATAATTCTAGAAATTCCTTGTGTGTGCCTCATAGTGATCAGATACCCCCCTCCTCCCTGCCCAGACATGAACATTAGAAACAGCAGAGAACATGAAACTCAACAGGATTATGTCGTCCCATCGGGACCGCCTGGAAGCTGGGGCCAGGCAGAAGGACATTCTGTATTCTGCGGGCCCTTGGCGCCCTGGGGGCATTCGTCCCAAGGACAGCAGGATTCTGGGGCTTTGGAATTCAGGTTCCCAGCTGTTAGACCGTAGAAATTGCCCTTTTCCGTCTCCATCCTGGGTCCTTCATGCTCACTGGTCTTGAGTCCTGATTTATAAAATGAGATACAGCAAGGCAAGATAAGAGGATCTTTTTGTGTCTACACATTTCTGTTCACAGGCTTTGAGTCAGCCGAGCAAAATATCAGGTGCTCAGCACAGTGCTCCGTGTCCATTAAACTCCTCAAAGATGGTGGTGATTCTAACCGGGCCCCCCTTCACCTCCCCATGGCTTCCCGCATGCCCGGCGCTTCCTTGCCATCTCGAAATAAGGAAGACATACAGTCGGTCCACACGATTCATGGATTCTGGATTTGCCAATTCACCTACTTGTGAAAATTTATTTGTAACCCCCAAATCAAAACCCACAGTGCTTTCACAGCCATTTATGGGCATGCACAGAGCTGAGAGAAACAGGAATCGCCCGATGCCCACGCTCCCAGCTGAGACAGGCACCAGCTTCTCAGCTCAGCTCTCCTACTATAAACAAGTGTCCTTTTTGCGGTCTATTTAGTGCTGTGTTTTTGGCACTTCTGTGCTGTTTGTCAGCGATCTTGCTGTTTAAAAGGCCCCCAGGACAGTGTTGCAGTGCTGTCCTATGTTCCTAAGCTTAAGAAGGCTTGGACGTGCCTCAGTCAGGCATGAGGGGGACTCAGGATAGAATTTCAGCTCATTCACCAATAAGGAGCTTTAGATCAATTCATCCTACCCTGAAGCCTCAGTTTCCTCATTGGTAAGATGAGGCGGGCAGGTGGCCGGGGAAGGTCTTTTCAACATCAGTGTTCTACTGTGCTGAAGAGTGCATTCTTTGATTCTATGGCTTTATAAACATTTCATCTTGTGGACACCCTTTCAAAGTATAAAGGAAAACTCAAGTCTTTCTAGAAAAAGCAATCACTAGATTTTCCAAGGGAGAATGAGTAAATGACACCTAGAGAGCATGTAAGGGATTGCCTCCATTACAGTACATGGAACCCAGGACACAGAACCACAATAGACCGACGAGAGGCCATTTCTGCCCCAGGCACCAGGTCATGGCTGTTCTGGGTTGGCCTTAAAAATCCTCAGCATGACCAACATGTCAGCCCATCTCTTGCATGTCTCACATCCTCGAAATAACTGAAGGCAGAGTCACAGGCAGTTACCCCTAAAGATGTTATCACCCCAAACCATTTCCCTTCTTATCACATGTTCCTCAGCAAAATGGAGGGCTCTGGAAAGGGCCAAACGCCTCCAAGTCATCAGCCACTCTTCCAGGCAATAACGTGAGACTCTTTGCTGGAACTGGGTAAAGAACACCTATTGCCTCTCCCCTCAAGCGTCTCAAAGTTGTACAGACATTTAACCAAGTTTTAGGTTCCCTCTCAAAAATTCCTAACCTTCAAGCAAGTGGCTGAGTATGTGTAGGTGGTGGGTACTGTATGTATGTTTGTGTAAAGAACTGGACATGGTCTCTTAACATTTCTTGAGTCCAACAGAGTATATTTCATGCTTACAATATGCTAGGTGTCATGCTTACAATGTGCTAGGTGTCACACTGGGTGCTGGGGGATGCAGATAGGAATCTACGGAGGCTGACCCAAAAAAGTCACAACCCAGCAGGAGACAAAGAACATGCACATCTGATTGCAACACTGCCTGGTCCAGCATCTCTTAGAAATCACCTGGCCTTGTCAGCAGATGTGGGACTGACGTCTAGTCAATCAATGAACAGTCTCAGATAAAGCCTTGGTATTCACCCACTCACCCTCTCATGGGACACGTAAAACATGTAAATTTCCTTGTAAGCAGCAACAAAGAATCTCCGTACTCCAGACGCTGGTGGAGAATTTATCAGCCATCTTTCTGCTGTCTGACGCCTATCAAATGTTGAAACACATGATATTTATGGGTGTTTTTTTCTAAGTACACAGAGTCCGGCTATGCTTTTGTCAGCGTTTCCCAGAGTAATATATTATAGAGAATGCTACTCTACAAAATGTTTTAAGGACACTGAAAAAAAAAAAAAGTTACTTGTCCAAATAAGTTTAGGACAAGGTCTGAAACAGTCACTCAAGTTTTTCTTAAACTGCTGGTCGTCTCCAAAGCTGTGTACGAACAGGCACATTGGGCCTGTGTTGCATGCACCTTTGGGGGCACGGATCTTAGTCTCTTGGCTTCACTGAGGTACCCCAAGTGGTGGCACATCAGCCATTCAAATGAATAAATGAATGTTACATGAAAATCTTCACCTTCGGTCAACACTGATAAAATATACTGAATGTGCATTAACAGGATGCAACAGCTCACGAAAATACATAATTATGCGCACCAAATTCTTAAACATTCCATCATTTGGAATGAGAACACACATATGTATGCTGGGGGGCGGGGGGGGGGGGAGCCTAAACCTGACTCTGTCAGTAAACGCAGGATTTAGTGATAACTTACCGAACACAGAGGACATCAGCAGAGTCTCAAGCCCGTAGCAGCTACAACAAACAGAACACCATCCAGTAGGGACACCCGGCAGAGCACAGAACTGTGAAGAGGCCATTTCGTTGAGTTTCCCTAGAGGGGATTTGGGACGCACTCCTTGCCAAACTTGTGTAGCTTAAATGGCAGCTGGGGCCCCACTTTCTCACAGGGTCTGACTGGCTCAACATCAGCCAGCCTCATGGCTTGTGAAGATCAGCAGCTCTTCCAAAGCTTAGCTTCCTTACCCCTTACACAGAGCCTCTGATCTCAAAATCTTGGGTTTCACAAGGAAGGGTCACATCCACGGCCTTCTCCCATCTGGGCAGTTCCAACAACTCCTCTTCCTCAGCCCTCTCTCACAGGCTTTGGAGTTCGGGGGCTCCAAATCCTTCACCTTTTCTTGTAAGAGTGATTTCTTCTTTCCTCAAAGACTCAGAGGAAGGAGAGAAGCACTCTGGTTCTACCCCAAACTTACAAGCCCATCCTACGTCTGTGAGCAACGCCCAGCCCTTTGCTTTTTGGGTGGTCCACCATCCATTACCCCTCCTACTGTTTACAGTCATCCTTTGGGGACCTACATTAATCCAATTCAGGTATCCTGCTCTCCCATGGCTAACTGGCAGGTCACCCATACTTGACTGAGGCTGTGAACCCCAAGCAGAGTGATAATGGCAGGGACAGGGGGTTGAACAGATGAAATTCTCTCATTTTGATGGCAATGGAGCCATCAAGGTTCTTCGTGGTAGTGTGACCCCGGGAATTCCCAGGTTCCTGTCCATTCTGAGGCTGTTACTTTAGCCTTTCTCTTGATTCCATGGTCTCTACAACAGCCTTTCCATAAACTCCCTTCTGTGTTTGTTACCCTATTTCTGTTGCTTATAACCAAAGAGCCTATTTCGTCCCACCAGAAGAACAAAGACCTTTTCTCTGATGTGAACAGTCAGGGTCTACAAGAAATTGTTTCTTTTTCTCATTTCCCATCTATTAACATCTTCCTCTATTCATGTTATATTAAATTTAGTTTGGGAAATGTCCTATTTGCTCTAGGCTTTATTTCTGAATCTACCCAAAAGCTGTGGACTTCAGCCGTATTATCTGGATGAGTTTGCTATTGATGTGTAACAAATCGCACCGAACTTAGTGGCTTAAAACAACCTACTTTTAATATCTCACTGTTTCTGTAGGGCAAGCACGGTGCAAGGGAGTTCTCTGCTCAGGGTCCCACAAGACTGAAATCAAAGATTGTGCCAGACTGTGTTGTCATCTGGAGGTCAAGATCTTCTTTCAAGCTCATTTAAATTTTTGGCACAATTCAGTTTCTTGTGACTATAGGACTGAAGTCCTTGTTTTTTCATTGGCTGTCACGTGAAAGTCACTCTTGGCACCTTGCGGCTGCCCTCAGGTTCTAGCCCCGTGGCCCTCTCCTGACAGGGCAGCTACTACTTCGAGACTAGCAAGAGAACCACCATACCTCTAGATTTTCTCCTAATGGGCTGATTAGGTCAGGCCACCTGAGATGATTAAAGTCAGATGATTAGGGACTTCAGTTAGATCTACAAAATCCCTTCACCTTTGCCTTATCACATAATCTAATTATGGGAGTGACAATCATCATGCTCCTGCCCACACTGAAGGGGAGGGGATTATGCAGGTCATGTACAGGGCAGGGCGTGAAGTCTAGGGGGCCATCTTGGAATTCTGCCCACCACATAGACTTAATCATAGTTCTGGGCAGCATAACTGCCTTTTACTTTTCTTTTGGATTGTAATAAAGGAGTGCTTATGATAGTTCATATAGGGCTATTGTTGGGGTTACTGTTTCTTATATCAGTTAGCATTTGCTATATGATGTTTCATATAATATATATATATATTTGTAATTAAGAACCAAAGAAAATTATGCTTCCTTGAGCAAATAGTTTTTGCCTTATGATCCATTGGAATCATTTAACTAAAATGGAGTCTCTTTTTGCTTTAACTAGTGGGAAGCTCAAAAATAAATATGTAGGTAGGTCTAAGTAACTCAGAAGTTAATGGGTACCTGCGTCTTACAATACCCATGTCCTCTTCAACCCCCCTGCAGCTTCACTCTTTTATCTTAATTCAAAATTTTTCTGGCACTGACTTGTTATTTTTAAGGTACATATTCTTAGGGCATAAATACAAATGAACATAAGCAAAATGATAATAATAGCTAGTATAAACTGAGCCACTATTATGTGACCATCTTGTATAAGCATGATCTCTTTTGATCATTACAACAACCCTATGAAATTAGATATTTTGAACATCCTGATGATACAGATGAGGAAGCTGAGGCTTAGCAAGAAGAGGTAGGATTGGTGGAAAAGCCATTCAGGCCCAGGAGTACCTGAAGCCCGTTAATTACCCTGCTCCACCAATTTTAAAACGTTTACATTTTAAAGGGAGGAAAGAGTGGGGATAGTGGTTGCCTCTGAAACCCTCAGGCTAGACACAGATCACAGAGGTGAGGACAAGAATTGTTTTCTGCCCACCAGCTGCTCTTCTACAACCTAAAACGAAGTTCTTTGGGCTGCAGAATTCAACAGCCAGGCCCTTCTCAAAGCAAAGGAGGAAAGGGGCCTCCAGAGATAAAACAATGACTTAGAAATAAGTAAACCTTTTCCACAGTGAATTGCAAGCAGGTATGAGAACATCAGACACCAAGCCCCAAGCACAACGCAACTGTTTCCAAATAGAAGATTCTCCAGTATACACCACGCTACTGAGGAACAAGTGTGTCCTTAAGATAGAATATGGAAACCAGAGTTAGAAATTCACATTCTGAGAGCACATCACTGAGGCCAGCCCATATATCTTTAACCTCTACTCTCAAGGATATCATTTATACAATAAATCCTTCTTAAAGTCAATTAATGACTGTCTTGGTGGTTTCTATCAGTATCACTGTGAGGCTTATAGGAAAATAAGGAAAATTTACTAGTTTATGTATTTACCAAGGCCCATAAATATCCCTGATTGGAGAGGCGGGCCATTTGCCACCATGACTCATGGCGCCACCTAGTGACAGCCTCTCTGATTGCATGCACTGACCGTAGCAAGATTCTTCCCAGTGCTTGCTTTATATCCCTGCACCTAAAAGTTTCAGCCAGAAATCACATGGTCTGCATTTTATCTTGGAGCGTGTCTCAGAATTAATATCCAGGCAAAGGCTGAAACATTCTCACTCTCTGAGATGGAGATTAAGGAAGAAAGATTCAGAGTTAGAGTTTAGCATAAGGCACATCTTTGCTGCTACGCTTATGGCTAGTAGGATATTAACCACTTGAAGGACAGTGTTCTATAAATTCAAATTTTACTGGTATATCTTAAGTGTATAAGAACTGGCAAGAGAGGTTATGTTGCTTCCACTAGCTGTAGGCAAATGAGTGGTAAAGGGCGTGAGTCCAACTGCCCACATCCGCAAGCTGTCCCTATTACTTTCTCAGTGTCTTCGTAGCCAGCTCTGTGAGGCTGACAAACCAGGCCCTGCCAGCGTGTGGGAAAGCACCATCGTGGAGCGCAGCCGGCCTCCCTCGCACACGACGTCCTGCAGGAGGTCGCTCTACTCTTTGCACTGAATGTAACGTGTTCCAAGCGCTCGGATTTCCTGTTGGCGTGCCCTTCATTTCAAAGGCACATCCATCTGGGCTACAGACACCCTCACTCTGCCTTGTCACCCTTTCAACTCTCAAAATCATGCTCCAGTGATGCTTCACGTCTCGTCCGTCCTCCAGGTCTCCCTCCACACTGAAGCCTGTATTTCTGAAAATTAAAAACTGCCACAACTCCCAGAGAATCATCCAATCACATTCCTTGCTCTGGGTTTTGTTTTTGTTTTTGTTTTTTAGGTGTTTCACTTTTTCCGTCCTTTCCAATAGCTTGAAAAACTCTGGAGTGTGCCACAATAAATATGTGGGTCACAGCTTGCTTTAATGATGTGCTTGCAAAACGGTGGTTTTGATGCTGGATGCGGTTTTGGTTGTTTTTCCGTAAGAATCCGCAGCCATTTCTGTTGGGAGTGGCATCAGACGAGTAGCGCACCCCAGATTTCCCAAGGGATCCTTTATCCTTGGATCTGAGGGAGGCCCTTCTCGCACCCGCACCCTGCAAATCTTCAGGGTGTGCCCTGGGCTCTCTCTAGGTGGGACAGTGAAGAAGCGACTACCTCTAGGGGGCGCCAGACCAGCGCATATGTCCTGGGTCAGCCATGACCTACTTCCCTAATAGGTGAAACCAGTTCCAAGTGGATGACTGAAGGGAGAAAAGGGCTCTCCTGGCAACTCCATGGGGCCTGAGGGGCTTGGGGGAGACATGGGTGCTTTGTCTTGGTAGCACCTGTGACACACCAGAGCAGCGGCTAGGGATGGGCTGATGAGTGTGCATGAGCCTGCAGCATTTCTGATGGGTCGTGGGCTGGTGGAAAGGGAGAGCAGCACAAGCTGGTACAGTTAGCCTAAGTTCTGGATTTAATTAGTCCGGATACCAAAGTTCCACTGAATACAATTACGGAATAGAAACAGAAGACACCCAGTTAGGTTTGATGTTCAGATGCACAACAAATACTCTGTTGGTATTAAGGTGCCCCATGCATTTGAAAAGAAAAGAGTATCTTTTTAACCTATTGTTGTATTTTGCTGTAGCAGTAACACTAAAGAAACCCGGGTACTTCTGTATCAGGGCCTGTTTATCAACACTGGGGGTGTTTCCCTGGCATTCAAAGCAAACTCGGCATGAGCAAGGCTCCCCCCTCAAGGGGTGAAAGCAGACATTGTTGCCCGTGTCTCTCTGAATGATGGCTCCGCTCTTTCCCGTGTCCCCAGAAGTCCACTTCTCTGCAGAACCAAATCTCTTTTTATCACACACTGCAGAAGGATCAGCTCTTCCCCTCCCCTCCCCGAAAGCCTCCAGGCCCACCTCCTCATGGGACTTTTTCTGTCACTAACTTCAAACACACACACACACACACACACACACCCCACAGCCCCCATCCCTCACACATGATGAGAAGAAACACACACAATGTGAGTGTACTTAATGCCACAGAACTATGCACTTACAAATGGTTATAATGATAAATTGTATGTTATGTATGCTTTACCACAATTTTAGGAAAGAAAAAGGCAGGCATGGAGTTATATCCCACCATAGGCTGGCTGACAATGTATCACAGCCTGCCATGCCCTGGCACCCTCCTGCCCACAAAATTCAATCAAAATGATGTCTGAGCTCACCTCCTCCCATCTGCTTCCATGTGCTGTTGACGTGGCCTGTGTGCAAACCCACAGCCTTTCCTGCTTCCATGATGTGTCCCCATGTGGCTCTGTCCCCCACACAGGGCCCCACCCACTCGTCTCCTGCCAAGAAAAGTCCACCCCTCTAGGACCCTCAGCTCCAAGGTCCCACAGCAAGCTCCCTCCAGAGCTCTCCCATGTTGATCCGACCAGGGAGGCTGGGCTCATGATTCCCCCTGCTATTTATGAAATATTAGCAATGCCTGATCCCTCAACAATTTTCATTTCTTTTTTTGTCTCCCAAATGTCAAATCAGCTTCTCAGTGGCCAAACACAATAATGTGTCCTTATGCAACCCCAAACCCCCCTAACTGGCAGGTACAAAGCTCTCTCACTACCCACGGGGCCCACAAAGTACCTTTTTATCCCCTGGGCATTTCATGGCCACCCTCTGCCAGGGTTTCATGCCCTGCCCCTCCTCCTACCTCACAGCAGCCCAGGCTGCGGGGACCTGCCCACTGAGCCGTGTCGGGTCCTGGAGGCCACAGGGTGACTGCTGCCCCTGCCTGCATCTCTACGCCAGGAGGGTTCCATGCACCTCTCCTCAACAAGCTTATGTCCGTCTCTGCTTTGCTTCCCCTGCTACAGTCCCCCACCACACAAACCTTCTGTCAGAAAGCTCTTTCAGGTTCTAGTGTGTTGAAAAATGTCCCCACCAAATTTATGTCCATCTCAGAATGTCACCTTATTTGGAAATAGCATCTTTGCAGGTGTAGTTGAGGTAAAGTCTGAGATTATACTAGATTATGTGGGCCCTCAATCCACTGAGAGGTCCTTAAAAGAAACAGACAGGGACACACAGACACAGAGAAGATGATGATGTGAAGATGGGCACAGGGGTGGGAGGGATGTGTCTGGAAGCCAAGAAATGCCAAGGACTGCCAGCACCATCAGCAGCTAGGAGACAGGCATCTCCCTCAGTGCCTCCAGAAGGAACCAATGCTGCCAACACCACGATTTCTAACCGCCGACTCTTTCCGTGGGTGTGTGCTCAGCCAGGTTGACCAGGAGTCTGTGCCTCTCAGATGGGCAGTTCTTTTCCTCTGCAAGCTCATCCGTACTCATGTCTGGTCCCTGGAATACCAGTAATGGAGGAGTGGTCCTGCAATCAAAGTCCAGTGCTTTTTTTTTTTTTTTAATGGGCTCCATGCACTTGAACTCATGACCCTACAATCAAGACCTGAGCTGAGATAAAAAGTCGGACAGTTAACCAATTGAGCCACCCAGGAAGCCCAAGGCCAGCAGCTCTTGCTGTCAGCTCCCTCTTGAAATAACTGGATGCAATCTCTCTAGAGGTCCCTGGTCTTTCCCTCATTCTCCTAACTTTGGTTAGGAAAGAGTGCATTCTTTCTGCAGCCTCTCTTAGCCTTTTAGGGTTCGGGGAGAATGGGCAGCTTCAAACTTTCCCCCAAGATCCACAGATCCCCAAACACCAGCTTCCTCTAGCAGATGTGCTGTCCTTGGGCCTCTGTACTGAGCTCTCACAGCCTCTGCAGTAAATGGTTCCTCTCATGGCGGAGGAGCCCACTTGAGTTCCCTCCTGACATAACTCAAGAGTGACTTCAGCTTCATCCCTACCCCATCCCTCTGGTGACAACTCGAAGGTACTGCACAGTGTGGGGTTGGAAACACCAAGTAAGAGTGGGATTTGGAAGACCAAGCTCTGGACCCTCTGCTCCTACAAAACACGCCATTCCAGAATACACAGTTGTGTACTGGGTCCTAAAACTCTCACACCAGTGCACAGACTCATTCGTTCTCTGGATGAGAACAGATACTATGAAACTCCATCATAACCAGACACAGCAAGGATGCATCTAGAACAGCTACCACAATTTAGGCAAAGCCATGAATAGCTCTCCACCCAAGACACCTAAGACCCAGGGCTGCTCATGCAAACATTTTGGAATCAGTTGATGTCATTTAAAAAGGTTGCATTATACATGGACTGGTCAGTTCTAAGACAGATGCTGACCTTTGCTTTAGAAAATCTCCCCGTGCAACACAGGGTGGCACCACGGCCAAGGGGATTAAATCTGAGAAAATGGACCTTTATCCTTAACCTTTCATTTTTAACTCCAGCCAAACATTTCTGTCATTTAGAAAGTATGATTAACTTCTGGATAAGTTTTTTTTTTTCCCCTTAAGCAGAGAACATGTGTAGCTTCTCAAGCAATATCAAAAGCAATTAGAAATGTCTCAAAAAAAATGATTTGGTTTTCATTTCAGGGTGGGTGGTGGTAGAATAATGCCAGATTCAATAGACCAATACCTCAATGAGCCCTGAGAAAGGACTAGGAATCTTAGGATCAGGGAACATCTGTGAAGGCAGACAGAACCAGAGTGAATGGCTGAAATCCAGAACTGATGCTGGGGTCCTTCTGGCTTCATGTGGGTAAAGTCCTATATGGAATCCTACCTTTTATACAACTGCTTTTTATATCAACAAAAAGAAAAAAATATGTAATTATATTGTTTCTTATCATTACCTACATCAGCACCTTTACTGGAACTCTGATCTCTCATATGGATTTGAATTACTGTCTGGTGTCCCTAGCTTTCTGCCTGAAGATCTTTGGTATTTAAGGAAGGCCTGTGAAGTCTTTGTGTTTTCCTCTTTAATGTGGGAATGTCTTGATTTCTCTTTCACTTTTTTTTAGACCAATTTTATTTAGACATAATGCACATACCATAGAGCACACCTACTGAAAACATACCGTTCAATGGTTTTTAGAGTAGTCAAGAAGTTTTGCAACCATCACTATAAGCAATTTTAGAACATTTTTATTGCCCCCCAAAGAAACTCTGTATTCATTAGCAGCCTGTTATGGGTTAAATTGTGCCTCCCCCACTCCCCAATAAAAAAGAAATGATGAAGTTGGGTATTAGCCCCTGGCACCCGTGAATGTGCCTTATTTGAAAATAAGATGTCTGCAGATGTAATCAAATTAAGATGAGGCCATCAGGTGGACCCTAATACATATGGTGAGTACCCTTAAAGGAAGGGTGAAATTTGGACAAAGACTCACAGAGAAGAGAATGCCATGGGAAGCCAGGTACACACAGGGAAGGTGGAGGCAGAAATGGGAGTGATGTAGGGGCACCTGGGTGGCTCAGTGAGTTAAGCGGCTGACTCTTGATTTTGGCTCAGGTCATGATCTCAGAGTGGTGAGATCAAGCCCTGCATCAAGCCCCACATCAGGCTCTACACTCAGCACGGAATTTGCTTGAGATTCTCTCTTCTCCTCTTCTTCTGCCCCTCCCCCCATTCATATGAACATATGCACATGCTCTCTCTCTCTCTCAAATAAATCTTTAAAAAAAGAAAGAAATTGGAATGCTGTAGCCACTGTGATTGAAAAATCACCTGGGACCACCAAACGCTGGAAGATAGAAAGATCCTCTCCTGGACGCTTTGGAGGGAGCATGGCCCTGCTAACACCTTGATTTTGGACATCTAGCCTCCAAAAATGTAAGCAGCAGCTTTTGTGTGAAGCTGCCCAGTTTGTGGTACTTTGATGGAGCAGCCCTAGGAAAGTAACACACAGTCACTCCCCCTTTCCTCCACACTTGCCTGGCTCTAGGCAACCGACAGCATACTCCGACAGTATATACCGACATACCGACAGCCACACCCTCGTGGAATAGAGCTTCCAACACATGGAGCTGGGGGAAGGGGGCATGAGAATAGGTCACGGCGCAAATGCGACCAACTCTTGATGTTCTTACTGAAATACAGATTTTTCTCGAATAAATGTTTCCCCCTTTTCTGTAGGCTCTTAGGACAATTCCCAGAGACTTTAAATGATTGTAATTTTCACCAGTTAAATGGTTTCACTGGAGAGAGGGTCTACCAAACTCCTCATACCACTCTTCTGAAGGTCTGAAATCCTCCTTTATATTCAGATGTACAGAGGTAAATCAGGTTCTTTCCAGCACCACTTAAAACACCCTCCCAGGGGCGCCTGGGTGGCTCAGTCGGTTAAGCATCTGCCTCTTGATCTCAGCTCAGGTCTTGATCTCAGGGTCATGAGTTCAAGCCCTGCACTGGGCTCCATGCTGGGCATGGAGCCTACTTAAAAAAAAAAAAAAAAAAAAAAAAGAACCAAAAAAATCCTCCAAAATCTGATGTGGCTATTCTGCCCTTGTACCGTGTTTGCTATGTGGGATAGACATGTCTAGAATTCAGAAATATTTCAGGTGTTTCTCTTTTTCCAGGAATATGGAAAGATTACCTTTTCCTACCCTTTTGGAAGCTGAGTATGACCCTGTGATCTCCTTTGGCCAAAGAAGTGTAAGACGTTTGTTACTTCCAGAAAGGATCATTGGCTTGGAATTAATTGCTTCATTGTGGCTGTACCCTTCTCTATCTTCTCTTCACTGTTGCAACAATGCCTGGAGTCTGGTGATGAGAGGACAGCATATGAACTGGGGAAGCCTCAGTTACCCTGGGTCCTAAGTGACAATCAGTGTGGAGCAGAGTCTTTACTGCTCTGCTTGCCCATGGTACATGAACAAGAAGTAAATCTTCAATGTTCTAAGCCACTGAGACTTGGGTATTGTTTACTTCTCCAGCCTATCGTAACCTATCCTAACTGATAAGAATGTTATTTGTTTTAAAACTCCTATCACATGTAGTAATTTTTTAATGAATTTCAGAAGATCCTGATTAAGGTCAATTTCATCTCTTGGTAATACATGTAAGATCCATCTCCCTAGCAAGTCCACAATTCCCATGCCCTGCCAATCTGTTGGTCTCAGCTCCTTCGAAGACGCTCTACCTCTCCCTCCCTCTCTTGTTGAATGTAACTGTTTGAGGCTCCTACCCCCACAAATATCATCTGTTCTCTCCCTTCCTTTGTATGGTACCACCCATCCATTCTTCTGGACTCAGCACATGCCCTTTTCTAGGGACAGGGAAGGTTGGGAGGGGAAGATGAAATGACAAGGAGGAATGAACAAGATGCTGCATTCATATATAAGCTGCGAAAGTGGGAGGGCCCAGAAACAGTCTTAAGATGAACTGTTAAAAAGAACTTTCCAGAAAAAAATCGCTAACAAGTATTTGTCAAAATTATATTTCAAGCTCTGCAAGGAAAGACTGACAACAACAACAGAAGTCTAGTTAAAGATGATTAGGTTAGGGGCGCCTGGGTGGCTCAGTCGTTAAGCGTCTGCCTTCGGTTCAGGTCATGATCCCAGGGTCCTGGGATCGAGCCCCACATTGGGCTCCCTGCTCAGTGGGGAGCCTGCTTCTCCCTCTCCCACTCCCCTGCTTGTGTTCCCTCTCTCGCTGTGTCTCTCCCTGTAAAATAAATAAATAAAATCTTAAAAAAAAAAAAGATTATTAGGTTAGTCAGTCAGTTGGGTGGACAACCCTAACTTCCCAGAAGTTCTTAATCACTTAGCAGTATCAGAGAATTGCCCAAGCATTTAATCAGGAATGCAAATTACTTCCCAGAAGGAGTTTGAGAATTACATCATGCAGAAAGTTCTGCTGCAGACCTGGACAATTTTTCTTTCTCAGGAGGCTATAAGGAGACAGTCTTGGCTTGATTGGTTGTGGTTCACTCATCAGTTTCCTCTTTAGAATTAAAAAGCATTCCTGGATTTTGTTTTCATTCATTCAAACATTTATTGAATATCTGCCAGATGGCTAGATGCTGATGTTATAAAGATGAAAAGAAAGCCTCTTCTCTTCAGGGAGTTCACTGCCTTTGGAGGAAAACAGACATGTCCAACATAATTGAGCAAACAAACAAAACTGTGCCTTGGTATGTTCAGCAGGCTAAGTAAACTACACAGAGGAGTGGGTTTACTTGTGCTCATAGTGATGGCAGGATAAAGGAAGAGGCTTAAAGAAAAAACATCTCTATTTTGGAGGATAGCAAGGAGAAACTAAGGCATCCAGACACTTTGAGAAGCAGAGAAGGTGTGTAGTCTCAAGGGTACGGAATGGACATGGTAGGTTTGGGATGTCCAATAAGCCTGAGTGTGTGTCGGGGGGAACAGGCAGACAGAGACTGGTAGGGGTAAGGAGCCTGGAATGATTTCTGAGGACATGGAGTGGCATCGAATCATACGAAGAAGGGAAGCGCCTGATCAGATAACTCTGGATAGTATCTTCGATGAGAATAAACTGCAAAGACAAGAACGGGAGATCAATACAGGTGACTATAAAGCACATGTGAGAAATGCTCAGGGTCTGATCCCATCGAATAGCAAAGTCAACCACACTGGCTACTGAATACTGTCATGGACTCAATGCCCATTTCCTTGCAAAGAGTTTAGAGGAGACTAAGTAACACACATGTACAAATGTAACTAAGGTTGTTAAGATACTAAGTAGCAACTGCTAAAGAAAGCTATAGCTCAAGAACTACAGGGTCTTAGAAAGCACATGAGATAGCTACCAACTGGAGAGATCAAGAAAGGTTTCGAAGAGAAGGAAGCACTGGAGCCAAGTTCTAAGAGCACAGTAGGATAAATGCTGAGATGGGGAAGGCATTCAAAGCTGAAGAGACCAAGTAAGCAAAGATCTGGGAATAAGAAAGCAAAGGGACAAAAATGGAGGTGGCTGAGGTTTGGCCTCAGCGAGAGATTAGATGGAAAAGAAATGCTGGGGCCAGTTCAAGGAAAACTTTGCATGCTGTGGACTTTGAACAGAATTGTACAAGAAGTGGGGAGACATTGTGGTTGTATGTACAGGAAAGAGACAGATCATAACAATGCTTGAGGGCTAGTCAACAAATTATTACGGATTGAAGAAGGAGATGAATAGAGGCTGCTCTAACAATCTGGGCTACTTTATGTTGGGGCGAGAGCCCCGAGAATACAGGGAGAGGGAAGTATGAGTGTATTCGATAGAAACCAAGCATGACCCATTAAAGACTAGATAAAGGAGGCAAGGGATCAGAAGATGTTGACATTAAATAATGGGAGACAGACAAGAAGTATAATGGCATCATCAGGAGAAAGTGGAAATCTTACGGGAAGAGCAGTCTCAGCTAGGGCAGTGGGGTTCAATCTGCTACAATTTTTGAGATGCTAGGGATGCATTTTAGGGGAGATGTTCAGAAGGGAAGATGAAAGCATAGGAGAAAAGCCAGACTGGTCCTAAGAGTGGCAAATCAAGCACTCAAGTCATTGGCTACAGTCCTGCATGAGTTCGGATACACCATCCATGAATTCGGGGCACTGCACCACACCAGGTGTTTGTAAAGGTAATAAAAAAGGTCTCTGTTCTCAAGAATAATGGGAGGACAAAGTACACCCCCAGAAAACTATTATGAGCAAGTATAAACAAATACATAAAATGCATTTTATGTGCCAACGGCATCAGTAAGATGCAGTCTATCAGAATTATTTGGAGGTCTGTTTCCCATTAATTAACTTATTATTACCAGCCAATGCCACTGGAGTTGAATTTGTCTTCTTCTGGCTTTTGACAAAGTGCCAAACCTGGTAGTCATTGTCCAAGTGAACTCAACTCCATGTGGCTTAACCTTAGCACTGTTGACCAGTGCCTCCTCCCCCCAGATTATTTTCAGATTAAAATACCCTTGCAAATCTGTGCACTAGAACTTCCATTGGGAACTTGGGAAATGGATGACAACACAGCAACATTTTTCTGTTGTAAGAGGTTTTGAAATGTCATCATGGGAAGGTATGTTAAGGGGAACCATGCTATTCTCGGTTTCACAAAGCTCCTCTCTGTTCACTGAATCCTCCATGGCATGGCCTCAATCATAGTGATGGAAGACTACATTTCTGAGCCCTAACCTTCCAAAAAAAAAAAAAACATTGTACTGGAGATTCTGGTCAGGACAACTAGGCAATTAAAAAAAAAAAATAGAAAGCAACCAGATTGAAAGGGAAAAAAGCAGATGACATAATCTTGTCTGTGGTAAATCCTAAGGAATATACTTTAAAATTATGAGAATCAGTAAGTTCAGCAAGGATGCAGGATACAAGATCAATATTAAAAAATCAATTGTATTTTTATATATTAGCATCAACATTTCAAAAATAAACAATTCCATTTGCAACAGCATCAAAGAGAAAATACTTAAGAATAAATTCAATAAAAGTGTGAAATTTGTATGCCAGAAACTACAAAAGTTTGTTGGAAGCAATTAAAGATCTCAATGAAAGGAAAAGCATCTCATATTTATGGATGTGAAGACTTAATATTTTTAGGAAGACAGTATTCTCCAAACTGATCTACGTATTCAACACAATCCCTACCAGAGTCCCCTCTGGCTTTTGGTGTTTTTTGTTTTGTTTTGTTTATAGAAATTGACAAACTATTTCTAAAATTCGTAGGCAAGTCTAAGAGACCCAGAATCACCAAAATAATCTTTAAAAAGAACAAAGTTGGAGAACCCACAGTTCCCTTTCAAAAATTACTAAAAAGCTACGGTAATCAAGATACTGTGGTATTGGCATAAGGATAGACATACAGATTAATACAGTAGATAGTCCAGAAATAAGTCCTTATGTTTATAGTCAACTTTTTTTTTTTTTTTTAACAAAGGTGCCAAGACAATTCAGTGGGAAAAGAAGAATCTATTCAACAAATTGTGTTGGGACAACTAGATATTCACATGTAGGAGAATGAAGCTGGATCCTTATCTCACCCAATATACAAAAATTAACTCAAGATAGATCATCAACATAAATGTAAGAGTTGTTGAAACTATAAAACATTTAGAAGAAAGCACACGAGTACATCTCTGTGACCTTCGATTGGGCAATGGATTCTGACATATGACAGCAAAAGCAAAGCAACAGAAGAAAATAGGTAAATTGAACTACATAAAGATTAAACCTTTGTGCTCTGAAGGACATTATAAAGAAAGTGAAAAAACAAGTCACATAATGGGATGAAACGTTTTTAAATTATATATTTGATAAGGGACTTCTATTCAGTATAAAGAACTCTTAACAATTCAGTAATAAAAATATGAGCAAATCAAAAAGGAACAAATGAATAGACAAATAATTGATAAGCACTTGAGAAGATGCTCAACATCATTAGCCACCAGGGAAATACAAATCAAAACCAAAGACATACTATTTACACCCACTGGGATTGGTACATTCAAAAAAACAGAAAATAACACGTGTTGGCGAGGATGTCAAGAAATAGAAACCCTCATACCTTGCTGGTGGGATTGGAAAATCATGCAGCACCTTGAAAAACATTTTGGCAGTCCCTTACCCAGTTTAATACAGAGTTACTCTGACCTGGCAATTCCACTCCTAGGTATATACAAAAGAGAAGATAGATGTCCATGAAAAACCTGTTCATAAATGCTCACTGCCATGTAATTCATAGTCGAAAAGTGGAAACAACCCAAATACACATCAACTGACAAATGGATAAATGAATGCGGTATATTCATCCAACAGAATATTATGTGGCAATAAAAAGAAATGAAGTACTGACCCGTGCTGCCCCATGGATAAATCTTGAAAACATCATGCTAAGTGAAAAGAGCCTATCACAGAAGGCCACATACTGTACGATTCCATTTTATGTGAAATGTCCCAATAGGCCAATCTAGAGAGAAGGAAAGAGGGTTGGTGGTTTCCCAGAACTGGGAAGTGGCGAGGAGGAACCGAGGTTCTTCCATGGGGGACAACAATTTCCTGAAAAACATTTAACTGGATATATGCTTACTTTGGAGGGGTGAACTGCACGGTATGCGAATTATACTTTCATAAAGAGGTAACATTTTTAAATAGTAGCTTAGAAAGAGGAGTAAGAAGAGCCCAAAGCTAGAGAGCTCTGGAATTCTGGACCATGTGAAAGCAGCTGAAGCGGTAATCCAGACTGCTTAAAGAGGATGACATCTTTGTTCTGTACATTCCTCCCCTTCTGATATTCAGCTCTAAATTCAAGCCATGGGTCAGAAGGACAACCCTACTCCTGTCATGCTCAAGGTATGCTTCATACCAGCAACATCTGCATTGCCTGAGTTCTTGTAAAAAAAAAAAAAAAAAAAAAAATCCAATCCCTGGGGCACCTGGGTGGCTCAGTCAGTTAAGCATCTACCTTCAGCTCAGGTCATGATCTCAAGGTCCTGGGATAGAGCCCCGCATCGGGCTCCCTGCTCGGTAGGAAGTCTGAGGAAGTCTTCTCCCTCTGCGCCTCCTCCCTGCTTGTACACTCTTTCTCTCTCTCTCTCTCTCTCGTTCTCTCACTTTCTCTCTGGCAAATAAATAAAATCTTAAGAACAAAATCCAGTCTCCTGCCCCACCCCAATCTCCAATCTCTCTGAGGGTATGATCCAGCAATCTGATATTACATGTGCCCCGGGTGATCCTGAAGTTTGAGAAAGGCTGCCATCCTCCACCTGGCAGCCGTGTGTGTTGATACAAGCCCAGACACAAAGGAGAGACAACTTACCTGTTGCCTACCATTCCTGAGGGATGGCAAGTCACATCATAAAATGGAAAAACAAAGAACAGGGTCTGAACTGGAAGATGAAGTACTGATGTAAACACTCTGCCCCAGCATGGCTATGCAAAGGAATTTGCTCACCTGATCGTCACCTATACCTATAGTCAGGTTTGGTTTTTATAAAGGTAACTGGAAACTTGTTGCTCCCATTAAGAAAACTGTGCTCACTAGGACCAGAATTTGATAAGGCTTAGGTGGATTTATAGTTCTTGCAATATTGAGGCCAAATGATAATATCAGGACTTAGTATTTATTTGTATCACCTAAAACGTATCTTGAAGCTGTGGGGTTCAGGAAAATGGTGGAGAAAGGCTAGGAGAATGGCTCTGGTCCTTCAGGAAAAGAGAGGAAAAAAATCTGGCCTTGGACCTGAGTGGTCTGGTTCCAAGGGAAGGGGGGAGAATTGAGCCTGCACACTTAACTTCCTGTTAGCTCCCCTAACGCTCACTAGTCCTCATTTTTTCCTCAGCATCCTCCTAGGATTAGGCTGAGACAAGCAGAGCATCTAGGGTGCACAATTAAAGGGGATATAACATTCTCTCAGGTCCCTGATACAACCACTGTGGGCCTCAGATTGTGTGTGCTTCCCCGTTCACTAGAAGCATCTGGAAAAGGGATCCACATGGGCTCTGGAAGCAGCTCAGTGCAGTGGGCAGGAGACTCAGGGGTTCTGGCTCAGACTCCAGGTAGGCATGTCATGTTAGCCCCTTAAAGTCCCAAGCAGGGCACTCTAGCTTGAATCTCTGAGAACTGAATTGGCTTGGCAGAAATACACATGTCTAAGAACTGGGAAAAAGGGATGGTCCATCCTACAAGTAACTTGAGAAATGGGAATTCATACAGTAATTTAGCTCAGAAGGGTCTAAGCAGGAGAGGGCAGTGGTCACCATGTTTCAGAAATGAAAGAAATCTGTAGCATCCAACTTCTCAGCGAAATTATTCAGGTTTGAGATTTTTAAAAATACTGAAATGACAAAATTTTACCAAGAAAAATATCTGTTCTGGTACTTCAAAATAGCAGAGGTATCAGGATTCTGAAGACTGGCATTGCTATCTCTATAAATGAGGAGGCTCTTTGAGAACAGGAAACAGTATCTTATTCTCTCTGGGTAACCAAAGAGCACAGCCCAATGGCTGGTCCATCAGTTTTTTGAATGAACAAAACCAGAACAACAACTCACACACAGAATAATAAAGTTCACACACAGAAGTATGGAGGATTTCCCATTTGGACAGGGATCAGCCACACAGATGAAGAATATTTGTGTCGAAGAGACAGTGTGGAAAGAATGTGAGCTAGACTTCCCCTTAAATGGGTGTGTTAGTTTGCTTGCACTGCTGTAACAAAATATCTCCGGTAGGGTGGCATCAACAACAAAACTTTATTTTCTCACAGTTCTGAAGGTTGAAGTCCAAAATCAAGATGCTGGCAAGTTTGCTTTTCCCTGAAGCCTCTCCTCTTGGCTTGCAGATGGCTGCCTTATCACGGCGTCCTCACATGGCCCATCTCCTGTGCACACACTCCTACAGTGCTTTCCCCTTCTTATAAGGCCACCAGTCCTACTGGATTAGGTCTTCACCTTTATGGCCTCATTTAGCCTTAAGAATCTCCTTAAAGGTCCTATCTACAAATAGAGTCACACTAAGGGTTAGGGGCTTCAACATATGAATTTGGGTAGAATTAGGAATATACTAAATTATGAATTCAGTCAGTCCGGAATACGTTTAACTCTACAGTTATGCCCTCTCCTAAAATAGTACTAAAATGATAAAATAGTAATTTTTTAAAAAATCCTGTCACCTCAAAGGGACAAAGTGCATTGGAGATATCGTGGAGAGGCAATAAGAAAAACTGTGGAAATGGGAAGCAGATGGCACATGAGCGAGTGCTAAGCACTTAACAGTAGAGAAAGCCAACACTTCTTATCTACTATGGAGAGAGACGGCCAAAAGAAGCTAGTTGATTCATCACTCAGAACACCTCAGAGGCTCCTGAGAGGCCCACCATTTAAAAAGTAGATGCCCCCAAAGCTGTGGGTTAGCAGAGGGAATGTCCGTATGAGTAATAGCGGGGTTCCCCATCCTCCACCATCATCCTCATTGCCAGAAGTCTAGAGTTTGCTCACTTAACCAGGGGACACAGGGGTGCCAAGTATGGTTTGAGGAGCAGGCGCATTTTGAAAATAGACATACAAGTAAAAGACTACGTAGTAAATGGTGAGCTCCCCAGCCTCACTCTCTTGCTTGGAATATGGCAGCCAGGCTTGAGTTCAGGACATTCCCCTCTGGGAAAACAGACCTGCCCAGGAGAAAAGACCTATAATTACAGGCATTTGAAACTCCATAACAAAGCAGTCTACCATCTCATCGCCCGTCCATAACATAGAACCTCCTATGATCTTTTACCATGCCTCACTCTTCAAAAGGAACAGTCAAGGGTTGACAGTGAAAGACAATCTCCAACATAAAAGAGAAAGCTACAAAGAGAAGGAAACACCCTGGGAGAAAACAGAGAAAACACAGAGAAGAACAATTTTGTAAAACCTTATAATAATATCTTTAGGAATAAAAGAAAAATCTTTGAAGCAAGAACAGGGTGCTATGAAATAGGAACACTTGGAGAACAAACAGAAAGGTTTTAAAAATTCAACAGATAGGTGGGAAAAAATTTCCAAATACAGAATAAAAGATAAATATGTAGAAATTAGAAGTAAAACAAGAAAAATTAGAATATCAGGGGTGCCTGGGTGGTGCAGTCAGTTGAGTGACTGACTCTTGGTTTAGGCTCAGGTTGTGATCTCAGGGTCCTGAGATCGAGCTCTGTGTTGGGCTATGTGTTTAGCATGGCATCTGCTTAAGATTCTTCTTCCACCTCTGTCTGCCTCTCCCTGCTGCATGCTCTCTCAATCTCAAATAAATAAACCTTTAAAAAAAGAAAGAGAATCATCCACACAGTCTAATATCTGGCTGACAGGAGTTTAGGAAGCGAGAACAGAGAAAAAGAGACTTTTTCAAAGGAGACTTACATGAAAATTCCCACCACTAAGACATATAAAAATTTTTTTTTTTTTTTAGAGAGAATGAGAGAAAGAGGGAGCCAGCGAGAGAGCATAAAGGGGGGGGGGGGGGGCAGGGATGGAGAAAGAGGGAGAGAGAGAGAATCTTAAGCAGGCTCCACACCCAGAGCAGAATAAAAACATTTAACACATTTAAGAGGAGGAAAAAAAAAAATCTTTCATGCTCCTTTTCTTAGGATGCCATTGAAGGATGTGCTCCAGGTGAACAAAGAGTGCATCATAAAGAAGAAATAACACGTGGAACACAGGGGCTGCAAGACGGTAAGAAGTAAAGGGAAGTCTCATGATCAGAGTTGTGCAACTTACCAAGAGAAAAATCCATTTTGAGCAGGAAGATAAAGAGCTTCAAGTAAAATGTATCCCAGGGAGGAAAATGGTATGGATAATACAGTTTATTTTATCACATTAAAAGGGATTTTGTTAGTTTGCCTGAAAGTTCAAAAAGGTACTAATGATCAGCACATAAAATAATCTTGAAAAAAATTTTAACGTGTTCTAAAAGAAAATGGTAAGAAAAAGAAGTGGCTCAACTGTGAATAATACATAACTGTAAAAGTGACAAATGATTTTACCCCAAACTGTTTTATAATAATTTAAGAAAGGGGTGTGTGTGTGTGTGTGTGTGTGTGTGTGTGTGTGTGAGTGAGAGAGAGAGAGAGAGAGAGAGAGAGAGAGTGAGAGTTGGGAATAGACCTAAAATGTTTCCATAATAGAAAGTGAATAAAAATGTAAGATTAAAACTTCAAAATACAGAGATTATTAACAAAAGAAATAGCTGTAACTTTGAAAGTGATTATTTGTGGGTAATTTGAGTCAGATAAGAGGCCAGGGACTGCTCTTTTCAGTTTAAGTCTTGCAGTATAAAATTTTAAAAAATATTATGTACCTGTGTTATTCTGATTTAAAAAATAAGTAAAAATACTTAGGCAGTTGAGGGAGTTTGAACGACTGAGATATTCTGGTTAATTAAAAATTATGGCAAGTAAGCAACTGCAGTGTTAGCCACTTATGAATTACTGATTTCAAAACAATTACAAGCACCCAACACTAAAGCCTTCCGAGAATGACCTAGTCTTTTTGTGGAGTTTCAGAAGGTACTTCCGGGTCTCACCATCTCAGAGAGTCATCATCATAAACACCGGTGTGCTACACATACCAAACTGGGCTCTGCAGCTCATCAATACAAAGCCAAAAAACCTAGATGACATCCCATATAACAGCAGGACCACCATGTAAAAGGGAAATAGATAATTTGGAAGAATCAGAGAAAAACGAGAAAGACTTAAAGCCTATAGAATGTATTCTCCCAAACCTTCTACCAATCCTGCTTCTCTAGAGGAAAATTCCAGCATCAAAAAGTATTTGGGAAACACTGCAGAGTTTATTTCCAGACA
Organism: Callorhinus ursinus; assembly: GCF_003265705.2. Lineage (NCBI taxonomy): Eukaryota > Metazoa > Chordata > Mammalia > Carnivora > Otariidae > Callorhinus > Callorhinus ursinus. The sequence goes on along the minus strand of NW_027397090.1, from coordinate 2,469,386 downwards.
CTCGCAATTCCTGTTAGTGTATCAGGGATGCAAAGATGTCCTCAAAAAAGAAACCAGTTTTACTTTTTCTAACACAGTATTTCTTCAAAACATTTGACATTTTAGATTTAACATTTATTTAAATCCCATTTGAGGACCACAGTTTGGGAAATTCTGATTTAAGAGTTGGAAATTTCTATCTACAAGGAAATACTGAACTGAAAGTATTCAACTTTCAAAGTGTAAACTAAAGAAAGAAAGGGCTTTCAAATGTGTAAAGCTGTTTTTACAATTACTGGAAACTTTTGCATCGCTGGAAGAGAGAACACAAGAAAACGGGGCTCAGGCTCAGTAGAGACTTAGATTAGACCGAAGGAAGAACTATGTGAGATCTCAGGTTGCTACACAGTGAGTAGACTGCTTTAGGAGAGTCAAAAAAAAGCCCCTTCCCCCAAGAAACCCTGAAATGTGGAAATAGTTGCTCATTAGCCAAGAACAAATTCTTCTCGCCCACAGTAATATAAAGATGTAGGAAGGTAATTTCTTGGTTAATTAGCCCTCTGTGCCACAGTGACTTGCAGATAACATGTTGAAGACATAACATGCATAAGCCCCATATGAATGTAGCCTGGATCCCTGAGTAACTGCTTGGAAAAAAGTTTCCTGACTAGTTCATGGTTATTATATGAACAAGAAATACACTTCTACTATGTCAAGGCACTGAGATTTGGGGACTGTTTGTTATGACAGCTAGTATTACTTTCCCTGACCATGTAGCAAATGTGACTAACAGATTTTAACAAAGTGGACACAAAAACATTTATTATATTCTCTACAGTTTGCTACATATTGAGACTATTTTGTAATAAGTAAGAAACCAGTACACTCCACACCTTAGGCTGAGAAATGTGCTAGGTTATGGTTTAAAAAAAAGCAAGCAAATGAGAAGGGCAAAGTGTATACAAGGGCTTCCCCTGTATTTTAATGCTCTATTTCTTCAAAAATAAGTTGCTCTCAGCAAAGGAAACAGTTGACAAAACCAAAAGACAACAAACAAAATGGGAGAAGATATTTGCAAATGACATACCAGATAAAGGGCTAGTATCCAAAAATCTATAAAGAACTTATCAGACTCGACACCCAAAGAACAAATAATCCAATCAAGAAATGGGCAGAAGACATGAACAGACATTTCTGCAAAGAAGACATCCGAACAGCCAACAGACACATAAAAAAGTGCTCAACATCACTTTGCATCAGGGAAATAGAAATCAAAACCACAATGAGATACCACCTCACACCAGTCAGGAAGGATAAAATTAACAAGTCAGGAAATGACAGAATTT
>NW_027397090.1:2344815-2467661 GCF_003265705.2 Callorhinus ursinus | reverse complement strand
ACACACACACACACACACACAATGGAATATTATGCAGCCACCAAAAAATGAAATCTTGCCATTTGCAATGATGTGGATGGAACTAGAGGGTATTATGCTAAGTGAAATAAGTCAATCAGAGAAAGACAATTATCATATGATCTCGTTGATATGTGGAATTTAAGAAACAAGGCAAAGGATCATAGAGGAAGAGAGGAAAAAAATGAAACAAGACGAAACCAGAGAGGGAGACCAACCATAAGAGCCTCTTAATCTTAGGAAACAAACCGAGGGTTGCTTGAGGGGAGAGGGGTGAAGGATGGGGTAACTGAGTGATGGACATTGGGGAGGGTATGTGTTGTAATGAGCACTGGGTATTATATAAGACTGATGAAATCACAGACCTGTACCCCTGAAACAAATAATACATGTTAGTTAAAAAAAATAAGTTGCTCTGAAATTACTTAGCCAAACATAAAGGAAAGGCTACTTGCTCTATTAAACAATTAAAAACCCTATTCATCATCAGTCAGCTTTCTTCCCAGAAAGGATAATGTTCCATGAATAGGGTGGAGGATGTGCATGATACCAAGGAGACCCTGGACTTGTTCTGTAAGAACTGGATCCCAATGCAAGCAGGAGCCATGTCCAGGACACCTCCTACACAGGAAAGTGCTCTGGGGGAGGCCACGTATCTACATTCTTCTTGGAACCCTTTATTGTATCCTCTGAAGATGAGTAAACGGGGAAGGAATTCACTGTTTTTCCTTCCTTTGGCAAATAACGACATTTCAAGTCATTTTAGTACCGTTTTTGAAACAGCTGACTTTTAGGAAACTTTTATGTAATTGTGCCTACATGATCAAAGAATGATGCTGGCTGGGTTACCTTCCCCTTGACCGATCCATCTAAATCCACAAGTCCATGAGTCAAGTTGTCGGAGGACATAACATAGTGGTTCTCTAACCACCTGTCACTAAGTCCTTTTAAGAAGAGCTTTGCCTAGAACGCCCCGCTTATTCAGAGCTCAGCTGCATCAAACTTTAAGGACACTCTAACTCCCTGATATGTTCCTAAGCACTCTCTGTGGTCCAGCAATAGGAATGGAAGGAAGGGGTTCTCCCATCTCAGAGTTTCAACACCTTTGACATCTGTTTCTTTGACCTCGCTGCTGGTCCTGGGACAGTGTTCTGAGTACACGTTCCTTCCATGATTCTATCTATTTACATCACTCAGCTGCAGTGACCCACTCAAGGAAGTAAAATCTGAAACTCTCAGAGCTAAAACTACTGAACAACTGGCTTCCACTTCTGGCATCAAGGTTCGTTCTTCCATTTAGCAAACTGATGGACTATTTTCTGAGCAATTCCAGGGGCTGTGGTCTACCCAAAGCACAGAGTTAGGCAAGACTGTAGTAGGAGAGGTGTGACCTGGTTCTGCCAAGAAAGAGGTACTAATTGGAATAGCAGAAATTCACAGGCACATTCTTTTAGCCACAAAAGGCACTCAGATGTTTTCAGGGAGGAAGTGACATTTGAACTAGACCTTAGAGATAACAATGAACCTATAAAGGAAAGGTCAAGGTTACTGAAAATTAGTAAAGTGCTCACTGTGGGTTGGGATTAATCCACATTTTACGCTCCATTCATGCTATGCTTTATGTTTTTAATGTGGTATTCTGAGCAAACAGAAAGGTAAAAAGAATAAGAAAACAAATGTTTTTTGTACCTGCTATCCTATTTTGTCAAATTTTAACATTTTATGGGATTAGCTTTTGGTCTTAATATCACATAGAAGCTTCCTAGAGAGCCCTCCATTTCATATTCTTCTCTTTCTCTCCAGAAGTAACCCACTCATTTTTCTTATTTGGAATTTGTATCTCCAGGGCAGACACTGCTAATAGAATACTTATTCTTTTCCATGAACCTTACGGAAGTTCTCCACCTGAGACTCTGAGTGAAGCTGGCGCGAATGATAAAGCCTACTGGCCTTGCCTCTAACTCCAGACCTTTCCAGATGGCTTAGAATCTAAGAGGTGGAGGAAAGACTTAACTGGGTCTGATCCACCCTTTGACTTCTCATTTGTCCAGAAGCTAATCTGGGCTTGAAGTGGACACTCCAGAAATCACACATCAGGAGAGACACCACTAGCCCAACAGTCAGAAGTCCTGGTTTCAAACCATAGCTCCTCCAGCTCTTAGCAACATGACCATGGGCAGAACCCATTTATTTACCTAGAAAATGAAGACACCACACCCCTGACCTGCCAGCCCACCAGGACTGTGTGTCTACCTTTGGCATGCCTCCTTGGAACCTTCAACTTGCCTCTATCGGAGCATTTCACAACGGTGTAATAATTATTGACTCACTTGTCTTCTCCAAGCTGTGAACTTCTTGAGAATGGGAACCATATGACTGACACGTAACGTGTGCTCAATAAATAGAGGATAATTTAAACTGCTCACACCAAGAGATATTTATGATCTGACCTGTCTATACACATATTTACGATCTATAAAGCATACAAACAACTACCGGGTATAATTCTCATTTGGCAACACTAATGAGCATACATGACATTAGTAACCAGCACCTGCCCCCCGCCCCATGTGAACATTGATACGTGGACTGCCGTACCTGGAAATGCTCTTGTGAGAGTGACCAATTCCCTAGCCTCTGAAGCTGGGCTGTCTAAGGTCAAATATGGACATTGCCACTAACTTGTCATGGCAAATTACTTAACCTCTTGGCTTCTCAGTTTCTCATCTGGAAATTAACCCAAATGAACACAAGTTGGACCAGGATAAGGATTGGGGTCTATTTTATTCACTAACCTAACACATGCCTTGAATGGGGCCAGGCCCATAGGGAGAAGTCAATACACTGTATAGTTAGTGAATGACTGGCTTCTAGGACCCACCTCCTAGGGTCACAGAGAGCTCACGTGATTTGACGTGTATGGAAGTGCTCAACAGGATACCTGGCATGTAATGAGCACAGAACACACACCTCTTTAAGATAAAGGTTTTGATTAAGAGTTCATGGCTCTGAAAGAATGCCATAATGAGCCTTAACCTTGGTCTCCCAACCCCCAGATTGTCTTACACTGGAGGATGCTGTGAGCTTTGCTTTCCCCACAGCATAATGACTGAACTCAGAGGTGCTGATGGGCTCCTCTGGTCCTCCTGGCCATGTGTGGTGCCGTTCCGAGGATCCCATGAGGAAAGACCAAAGGCAGTGGGTGTGTGTCCTTGCCTTCCTTCACCTCCTCTCTCCTCCCCACTCGATCAAGCTTCCTGCACACACAAGTGTCTAGTAAACCAGATAATATACACAAAACTCCACAAGCTGTCAGAAGAAACACGAACAGCTGTGGGGAATTACTTGAGTGGAATTTTTTGGCACTTTGGCCTGATGTGAGAGAGCAAATGTCAAGCATGTTCTAGATTGGGGAAGATAATAGGCAAAATTCTACAATGTGAGGAATTCCATAAACATATTGGAAAGAAGATGGTATTAAGAAAAGGGCAAGCACTTTAGCCAGGTGGTGGCCGCCCCGAGCCCTTTAGCCACCTCTAAGCATCCCCTTCAGACTCCTGCTCTTTCAACATTTGTATTTTTTCCTGATTTTAAAAGCTCATCCTGTTTTTTATACTTATAAAAGTTCAGTTTTAAAATTCTGGAAAAGACCAGAAGAATGGTTCAGAAACATGAACACTTTCCCACCAGACATGTCCACTGTTCACATTTTCAGAAGCCTCCTTCCATTTTTCATAATGTATTACTTTTTTAAAAAATAAACTCATGACCATATTGCTAAGAACCAAGTATAGTGATTTTTTTTTTAAGATTTATTTATTTATTTTAGGGAGCGAGAGAAAGAGAGAGAGAGAGCACGTAGAGGGAGTGGGAGAGTGAGAGATTCCCCAAGAAGACTCCCCGCTGAGTGCGGAGCCCAGTGCAGGGCTCCATCTCACGACCCTGAGACCATGACCTGAGCTGAAACCAAGAGTTGGACATCCAACTGTGTGAACCACCCAGGAGCCCTAGTGTAGTGTTTTTTCCAACCAGAATGTACATCTTACCATGTTATTAAACTTAAATTTTTAAATGTTTTTAGTCTATTAGAAAGCGAGACATACATACAAAAAGGACTATATAACATATATGTACATTGCAAATATAAGAATAAAAGAAAATGAATACCCTGGAGTATGGTTCTTGTTGATTACACGGTATTTAAACACATGGGTGTGACATAATTTAATCTTTCTCCTGTTAAATATTTAGGATCCAGGATCTTTGTGCAAATCTATGGTTATCTCTTTAAGATAAATTTTTGGAAGTGTACCTATGGGGTAAAATTTCTATAACCATTTTTAAATTTAAGCTTTTGTTTTTTTTAAAGACTTTATTTATTTATTCATGAAAGACAGAGAGAGTGAGTGAGAGAGAGAGAGAGAGAGGCAGAGGGAGAAGCAGGCTCCCAAGGAGCAGGGAGCCCAATGCGGGACTCGATCCCAAGACCCTGGGATCATGACCTGAGCCGAAGGCAGACGCTTAACCATCTGAGCCACCCAGGCGCCCTAAGCTTTTATTTTGATAGAATTATAGATTCATGGGCAGTTATAAATAATAATAATAATAATAATAATAATAATAATAATACAGAGAGATCCTGTGGACCCTTTACCCATTTCCCTCCAACAACCAGGATACTGATACTAATATAGTCAGAATATAGAACATTTCCACCATCACAAATGTCCCTCATGTTGCCCTTTTATAGCCAAAACACATTCTGTCCCCATTCCACCCATAACTCCTGGTAACCGTTCATCTGTTCTCCATTTCTAGAAGCTTGTCATTTCAAGAATAATACATAAATGAATCCTGTAGTGTATAACCTTTTGGGACTGGCTTTATTCACTCAGCCTATCCACGGTTCATTCCTATTTATTGTTGAGTAGTATTCCATGGTATGGATGCACCAAAGTTAACCATTCACCTGTGAGAAAAATATCTGGGCTGTTTCCGGTTTGGGGCTATTAGAAACAAAGTGGCTATGAATACTTGTGTGCAGGCTTTTATGTGAACATAGCTTTCATTTCTCTGGGATAAATGTTCTCCAAGAGTGTAAGTGTTGGGCTGTTGGGTTGTAGGGTCAGTGATTTAAGACACAGGGTCCTACTTTACATTCCCAGAAGCAATTTAGGAGTGATCCGGTTTCTCCACATTTTCCCCAACATTTGGTGTTGTCACTGCTTTTTATTTTAACCATTCCAATAGGCATAGAGAGATATCTCACTATATTTTAATTTGCATTTCCCTAATGGCTTGTGACAGTGAGCATTAAGTCATGGGCTTGTTTGCCATTGGTCTATCTTCTTCACGGAGATGTCTCTTGGTGTCTTTTGCCCATTTTCTAATTGGATTGCTTTTGTTGTTGTTGTTGTTCTGAGCATTTTTTATACATTCTAATTCTAGGCTTTTATTGGATACATGGTTTGAAAAAATTTCTTCCCTGTATGTAGCTTGTGCTTTTAAAAGTGATGTTAAAATCTATTTTTCATTGTTGTTTAGACTGGATGATTTCTATTATTCTCCTCCCCCTGTCTCCTCCATTCTGCAGTGGAGCTTATCACTGAGTATTCCGTTTTGGTTACTGTATTTTGTCAATCCGAAACTTCCTAGTTCTTCTTTAAATCTTTCATTTTCATTGTTGTTGTGACTTTGTTTCTAGCATGTTTGGAATTACCCATTGCAGTATTCTGATCACAGTTGCTTTAAAATCTTATCCTATCATACTAACATCTCAGTCATTTGGTATTGGCGTATGTTGATTATCTTTTTCCTTCAGTTTGAGATCTTCCAGGTACTTGGCATAATGAGTGATTTTCAATTAACCTGGAAATTTTGGATATTATATGAAACTCTGAATTGTTTCAACTGGCCATATGATGTCCTTCTCCCCATGGGATGTCCATCTACCCCACCAATGCAGGGCTGGTCTTTTGACTCTTTGCATTAACCATGCCTTTTATTTTCTGATGCTTTGACATGATGCCTTGCTGACCCTGGAGGGATGGCCTCTTCCAGAACTAGCCATTTCCTAGATAGTGAAAGACTCCTCTGCAGGAGTATCTCTCATATACAAACCAACCCATCCAGAGCCCACATCCCCAGCCACCTCTTTTGTTGGGCTTTTACACTCTTGGCCACTATTCTTCTGCCCTCAATACTCCAGGACAAGGTATCAGACAACTTAAGACAACTCCCACAGCCCAAAGAAAGGTTAAAATTATTCAAACTGGCCAATCCTAAGTCCGCTTCCCTAGACTCACCTGTTCCTTCACATGGAAACCACAATCAAGGCTCTTGGCCATGGTTTCTCCTGCTCCTTTTGCTTACTGACCCCTCTGGGGCTTCTCCATTTGGCCCTGCACGGTGGGTGTGCCATGCCTCCTATTTCCAGGTAACTGTCATATAAACTTCTCCCTTCCTGTCATTTCCGTGTCTGCATGTTTTAACATGCCTGATTAAAACAAATCTTGGGTACTCTTAAAACACTGCTGGGTAGCAGTAAGAGTCCCAACTCTCCACTTGGCTTCCTCTGACATCGACCTAGGGGAAGAGGAAGCATGCCTTGTTACCTCCCTGTGGGGATTTAAGTCCCATCTCTGAATTGCCCCAGCAGAAGCGCTGGGGCAGCTTGTTAGAGCCTGGTGAGCATGGACGTCTCAGTTCTCCTCTGGGCCTTTGCTGGCACGGGTGGGATTAGCCACAGATTTTTTTAAATGGTGTTTGGCCGGAGTAGAGGGCTATTACTTAGAAGTTTTCTGTCTTGCTAGTATGCCTTTTCCTGCTCCTCTGGCTAGAGAGAGCAGGAGATTTTGTTCTTGTTTTTGCCTGATCTGGTTTTGTTGCCAAGTTACTGGCATCTTCAGCCCCAAGTCTGGAACACGTGAGGTAATACAGAAACCCAAGAACTCCCCACTTTGTTCTTCCTTGGGTTCTGAGGTCCCTGGTGGTCTTCCTTTTTCTCTCCACCTTTCAAAGTTTTCTTATGTCTGTTTTATATATAATGTACAGGGCTTTTAGTTGTATTCAGCAGGAGGAAGAAGAAAAAGTACAGCTAATCCATTTTTCTGGAAGCAGAAGTCTTCATTTCCTTTTAATGCAAGTCTTCATTTCTTTTTAATGCACAAACATGACAGGACCTGTTCTAAATGCCAGTCCTCACAGGTTGACTAGTTGTGCCTAGTGGGCTGTGAGGAAAACAGTCCTCATAATAGGATGATCCTTAAAGAATTTTAGGAAGAGATAAAAACGCAAAAGGTAAGGAGCCTAGAAGGGAGGCGCCTGACAAACCCTTTCCTACTGAACTAACCAGTTTTGTACGAGTGTCAATGATTTCAAAAGCTTCAACTGCACTTCCCACAGAAATAGAGTAACTCGTTAAATTAAAAATGACTTCAGGAAATACACAATGTGAATGTCCTCCCCAGTTTCTCATTCCTCTGGACACAAGCTATGTGCTTACATTGATTTCTAAAAATGTTCTGTGGAAATATAACAAACACCTAACTTGATTAAGCACACAAAGATACTCATACCCATTGGCCAGAACACCAGAATTCCGATGCAGACAATGGATGGGATGTGTAAAAAAAACAAGCACATAAAAATCACCTCCAGTAAGACCCTATCACCTCTCTACTTACTCTGGCCCCCAACCATCCATTCCAACAGGCTTCATCGCCCACTTTTGTTAGGTTTCCATCTGAGAAGTGAGAATTTAAACAACTCCCATAACAGCTGACTTAAGTTATGAGTAATGGAAACAAATCTTTTTCACCACCTTCCATCAGAAATTCTTTTCAAGGACCTTTATAAATACTGTCACTTTTTTTAAAGCCTTAAATATTTGATTGCTTGCTCGAGACTATACAAACCAGATTGTTTCACAAGGCTTGCTGCTTCCCATAAGCCTTCAGCCTACAGGGCAACCTTGTTAAGACCACACAGAGCTCTCTTCCGAAGGCCAAAAGCCAGAAATGTTTAAAGAAGGAAAAGGTCCTCAGAAGATTCATTACCATGACCAAGGTTTCAGTATATTCCTAACCAAAAGAAACAGCCTGTCAAAGTATAATCACCCCCAACCTACCCCCCCTTTATTTTTTCAATTGAGAAACAAACCCACATTCAACTGAACTGACTGTGTCCTCTGTTGGAGAAGCCCATGGCTCTACTGGGCTTTGGAGTTCTGGCTGTCTGGCCTACTGAAAATTCTTTTCAAATTTAAAGACCTTGATCATTTGTACTCACCCTTGCCTGAGAAAATGCAGAATTAGATGTATGGATCCAAATAAGGAACTCTCAAGAGAATCTCTCCTGAAAAATTGATCAGTAAACAACCCATGTCTGCTCTTACAGAGAGTGAGGCTGGTCAAGGTACAGTTAGTAAACACACTAAATTTCAGAGCCTAAGTAGACCCAGCCTGATGATTAAAAAATATTTACAATAAAGATCTTTTGAAAGTGTAGACTGAATAAGAAACTATTTTAATGTTGTATTTGCTATCTTCCAATCTCTTTAAATAAACCTGGCAAAGCCTCTTAGAGTAACAGTATGAATAATCAAATGTGAATTACCCCAAAGCCAAGCCAAGACATGGTCATCTTTTTCTCTTCCTAGTTACATCTTGCACAGAGCTCCAGACCAGGGATCATAGTGCTGTATTCTAAATTACTGGTCTGCATGGCTGACACTCTTCTCCTCTTCCATCCCCCAAAGACTGAAATTGTTAAAGGCAGGACTGAGTCGTAATTCAACCTTGTACTCTGAGGACGCAACAGAGTACCTGGATAAAACTCATGGGTTGAATAAATGGATGTTTGAATGAGTGAATGACCAATGAGGAATAAATTAGCAGATTTTGTGTCACATACTGTTTGCTAGTCAGAAATTTCCATATGTGACAAAGATTTTCCCAGAGGGAGAAAGGACTATAGTTATAGCAATGCACCACCATTTTGGCTCTATTTTTATGCAAAACTTTTACATCCACAGCTCCATATGAATGCGTGGCAGGCTGATAAAACAAACTTTTTTTTTTTTTTTTTGGATCTTGGATGAAAATAGGTTAGACCAGCACTGAGAGAAATATAATGAGATGTTTAGAAAATATGTGATGTTACTGTCTCTCATGAAATTTAAAATTTTCTAGTAACCATTAAAAATATAAAAAGAAACAAGAAAAATTCTAATAAAATATTTTTAAACTTGATATATCCAAAGCATCATTTCAACATGTAAGCAATGTAAAAAATTGTTGTGATAACTGCCTTTACTTATACCAGGTTTTTGAAACCTAGTGTGTCTTTGATACTTACAGCACATCCTGATTCCAACTGACCACAGTTGTAGGACTCACTTGCCACATAGAGCTAATGGGTACCATATTGAACAGCGAATTTTATGGAGTAGCTACATGTACTTTGGGCTTCCGGTGTCATTACTATTTCCTCCACCCATCAACCCCTGACTCTTCATCATCTATCCTGACATAGATTGGTTAGACTTGTGTCATTTCTTTTAAGTTCACCTGAATTTTTTTTTTTTTTTGGAAGTGTGTATGGCACAAAAATCTCAATGAAAGGAAAGACAAAGCAGGTTTTATCCCCACCTCACAGTTGAAGAGTTGAAGCTCAGATCTTGAGGCACCTAGAGTCACCCAGGTATTAAGTCTCAGGCCGTAACTAAAAACTAGGTCTTGGGACACTTGCTCCCGAGTGTCTTTACTTCTATCTCACCAGCTCTCTTAGAAATCAGGAAGACTTCATAGCAGGGAAAAAACAGCTTGTTTGAGAGTTAGTGAAGAAACAGAACCTCTTGTTTCAAGATGCTTACCCAGCTCCTACACAAAAGGCCAAGTGGCTCACTGGGGTGAGAAAGAGGTTAGGTCTCCAAAGGAAGTTACTTCCCCAACTTGAAAGAGATATTTGGTTCTCTTCCAAAAGCAGGGGAACCTTTTAAAAATAAATCAATTCCTCATTTTAAGAACAACCATGTAGAGCATGTATGCTGGCTCAAATGCCACGTCTGAGAAAATGTCACCATCAAAGCTGAGTACAGCAACGGAACCCCCCCCAGACAGGATAAAATCTTATCAGTAACTCATAAAAAACAGCTGCCTTTCCCTCTATTTTCACTGTATTATATATTTTTTTAAGTAAACAAACAAAGCATTTGTTCCAACAGTCAAAAACCATTTTTTCTAAATGCTTCTTTTGGCTCTTCTCTTCCCAATTCTTACCTCCTACACACCTTATTTAGTGTACTTGGTCATGTGGGTGTTAAAAGTTGAAAAAGCCCTCTCTCCTCCTCTCTCTTCCTCCAACCTACCCCCCCATCTTTCTTCTTTCCTACCTACCCCCACCTCTCTTCCTCTTTTTTATTCTCCACTGTCATCACTACCAGCACCATCATCTCAATTCCAACCCTTCCCACCCATTAAGAAAAAAAGGGAAACAGTTCAGAAAATGTACAAATATACAAACCACTGCTAAGAATCAGTAGATGTGAATTTTGTTTAGTTTTTAAAATGATCTGTGGTATTGGTGTAGTAAATCAAAGATTCTGTTTTTTACTGAAGGATGAAGCAAATGAGTAAACGTGTTGGTATTTTGGGGAACAGAGCTGTCACTACCGGCAAAGGGGGAGAAATATGGATTGCAGTGAAGTGGGCAAAAAGGTGGTGTTGCATTCAAATTGGAGATTAATGATTAACGTGTCTGTATATATTTGTACGTTTGTATATGAGTGCATGTGTGCATATTACTGTGTGTGTGGGGACATGTGCATATATGAGTATATGTCCCCGCTCTGTACACTGAAAGGGTGAGAAGCGTATGGTAACCAAACAGCAATGAGCAATCCCAGCATCCAGATCTTGGTTTCTGACTGCAATTCCCTGTAAATGGAACCGGTCTCCTTGGAGAAAGGGCTGTGTCCAAGACTGGGACAGGCGAAGTCAAAGTAGACCTGAAACCTCTTGTGCCAAGGAGCAAAAAAAAAAACAAATCAACAAAAAAAACACTCCAAGAATAATGAGGGACAAAGGAGCAGCACGAAGGGGTTACCAGTGGCCTGTTTCTGACACCAGAAAGAATAATTATGACACTTTATTGAAATAAAAATAAACAAAAACCTAATAAGGGTTTTTTTGGTGGTAAAATATACATGCAATTTACTATCTTAACCATTTTTCAATATATAGCCTAGTGATATTAAGTACTTTAACATTATTGGACAACCATCACCACCTCCCGTCTTTGAAACTCCTTTATTTTGCAAATGGAAACTCTGTACCTATTGAACAATAACTCCCTACTCCCTCCTTCCCCCTCCAGCCTCTGGCAACCATCATTCTATTTTCTGTGTCTATGAATTTGACTACTCTAGGTACCTCATATAAGGGAAATCACACAATCTCTGACCTTTTATGTCTGGCTTATTTCACCCAACATAAGGTCTTCAAGGTTTATCCATGTAGTAGCATGTATCATTCCTGTCTAAGGCTGTGTTGTATTTTTCAAATGTATATACCATATTTTGTTTATACATTCATCTGTTGACAAACATGAGGGTTATTCCCACCTTTTGGCTATTATGAATAATGCTACGAACACAGATGTACAAGTATGTTTGAGTCCCTCCCTCTAATTCTTTTGGATACATACCCAGAAGTAGAATTGCTGGATCAGAGGATTATTTTGTGTTTAACTTTTTGAGGTCTAGCATAATTTTTTAAACAGGGAAAAGGAAGACTTTCTCTATGGCAAATTCCCAGCTGCCTTGGAAGCTCACTCTTCAGCTAGATTGCCATGAAACGGAACCCTACTGAGATTCTTTTCAGTTCTTCTACCTTGCCTTGGGCACATTATCCGAATCTCTTTAGACTTTGGTTCTCTGAACCTTGAAAAGATCTGGTTTGACCTAGAAGCCACTTGTTGGTCCCTTCGAGCTCAGAAATTCTATGACTCTATAATCATACCTTTTTTTTTTAAAGATTTTATTTATTTGACAGAGAAAGACAGCGAGAGAAAGAACACAAGCAGGGGGAGTGGGAGAGGGAGAAGCAGGCCTCCCGCCGAGCAGGGAGCCCGATGCGGGGCTCGATCCCAGGACCCTGGGATCATGACCCAAGCCAAAGGCAGACGCCCAACGATTGAGCCACCCAGGTGCCCCATAATCATACTTCTTAAGTAGAATTCAGGATGAATCTCCCTCTGAATACATTTTTATGGAGGTGACATTTTAGGGCTTTTCTTCACAGAACTTTAGATGGAATGAGCACCTTCTTTTAACGTTAACCAAAAATCTTTAATCACATTTAAACAGATCAGCCGGAACATGGTGGAAACATCCCATGGCCCTTATGCCCAAGCAAAATGCCCTCAGATGGGTCCTATTGTACATTTGGGTTTGGTTCCCAGTCAGTGGCCTCTGGGCATCTCCCCAAGGAGCAAACCTCCATCCATGACCTAAGATGCCCCTGGGACATCCAGGGAGACAGAGATGGAATGTCCCCTTTGGTCCTTTCTGTATCAGGATCCTAGGATATCATTAGGAGGCAGCTCCCAGAACAGATGTGCAGGGAGTTAGGTGGTAAAGTGTCCACAGAGAGAAGGGGGAGAGGAATAAGGAGACATGCTGTCTGGAGATTCTAGGATTCTAAGATCATCTGATAAGTGATGAAGCAGCCCAGCTCTTAGAAGAAGGGGAGATACTCTCAGAACTAGCCATAGTAAGGGAGGGGACAGACGGTCTTCATAGTAGAGCTGCCAGAAGCACTGAATCTCAGGCCCCCAAGTCACAGGACACAAGACATTTTCTCATCTCAAAAAATTTATTTTTTAAGGCAGAATCAAAGAGGGAATATTTTAAGGAGGGAATGAAGGTTAAAAGAACCTTGTCCCCAGGTTAATCATAATCTTATGAAATCCCAAAATGTCGTCATTTTCCAGTTCTAAGACTAGTCCTCCCTTCCTCTAGAGTTCAAAAATTAAAGGTAATCTAGTCTAGTTCCCTCATTTTTCAAACAAGGAAGTTCAGAAAGGGCCAGGAACATACCCAGGTTATCCAGTTAACTAGCCATGAAGGTACCCCAATTCTTGCTTTGCTCCCCAGAACAGACCTTACACTTTTAAATCCCAAGAACATCAAAGTGTTCTTAAAATGGCACACAAAATGGAAGACATGCCATTCATGTGGGTCCCATCCACCAGCTCATTGAAAGACGCTGGCAACCAGCGACCATTCCTCAGAGAACTTGGAGGTACAAAATGCATGTGCCTTTCCACCTGAATTAAACCAAACTCATGAGAAGGTCTGAGAGCCTCAACAGATTGAGATGGGGCTAGTTAATACTTATAAGTGCACTTGAGATATAATCCAGGCAGAACCCCAAAGCTAAAATAAGTCCCATTCACACCACTATCAGAATATACTCCAGGTTTATTTGATCTTTCTGGACTCTCCAGCACTGGTTCAAAAGTCATTGTTATGTTCTGATTCTTTCAATTTACAAAATAAAATTTGAAGTCATCTCTGGCTTGTTTACATCTCTAAGTTATTAAGAATATTAAAAAAAATTTTAAATATCTTCCATGCAGCTGTTTCAAATCCACTTAACAGAACACTCTTCAATCCTCAAACTTCATCCAGTGGATGCTCTAATCCTGATATTTCCGTTCTTTAAATTGCATGGCCCCATTTGTGTAAATACTGATAGAGGTAACACTGCCTGTGTGAACTAGCTGGATCCCAGCCAGGAAGAAAAAAAAATAATGAAAGTGGTCAAGAATAGAGATGCTGAGACAGAGAATCCCCCATTCCTATCACTTACTACTTTCCTAATCAAGCCTCCAAATGACCGCTCACTGGATGTGGTCTTAATATTACCCGTAGAAAGGCATGAAGCACCGTGGTTAACAGCTTTACCTGTGAAGTCAGGCCACCTGGATTCAGTTTACAGCTCTGACATGTAACACCTGCACAGTCTTGGGGAGACTATTTAACTCACATAAACCTCAGTTTCCATATCCCTCAAGTGGGGGCAAATGACAGTACCCACACCGAAGAGCTGTTTAGGACAGAATGATATAGTCTCAGTAAAGCCTGGTACAGATTCATACTCACTTTAGCAACCAGCATATAGAGTCCCCACCCTTAGGAACTCACTAAGCAGGAGACGAGGGGGCCTGTGTTAAGTGTGACAGGACGGTGACACACCACGTGGAGGTATGTGGGTTGGGTCTTACTCCTGACCTTTGCCCTTTCTTCTGTGCTGTTAGAGACCGGGGGACCTTGGGGGCGAAATCTGGGGTCTTCCAGAGCTAATGATTACGTTATGGGGAGTCTACCACATTCTGTCTCAGTATTAGAAAGCTCACATGACTCTGTAATGAGCCACATTCTCTACTTTCAGCTTTGGCAACAACACATGATTATTTTGGTTACCATATGCCTTACTTGTTGTATTTCTCAATTACCTCAGAACTTGGTTGGTGAAGAGGATATGATTTACTGAGTCTCTCTTTTATCTCATAAACAAGCCACTCTTCCCCACAGCACCATTTTTTGGCCCTATTTGATTCCCAAACAGCTGCCTGGTGATTCAGCTTAAAAAGAGTCATTGCCAGTGACCTAACTTTGACAGGCAGAGTACATCTGCAGTTCACCAAATGCATTTCAAGAGCTGCACTGGTCAATCCCAAACTTCTTATACTGGAATGCTGAAGACTACGCAAGGCTTAATTATCCTGCCATTCAGAAGCAATATTTCCAAAGGCCAAATATCTCTTTGCAAGAAGAAAAACATGGCTATGTTGACTATGTGCTCCTTTTTGCCCAGTATCACAAGCCCGAAAGCAAGGAAGCAAAAAAGAATCAGAGGAAAGGAAAGTTCAGTCATCCTCTCGGAAACCGTGGATATCACCCCATGGACAAAGCTCTAACACCGGGTTACATTTATGATATTGTCTTCACAGAAGGTTTTAATGTCACTTCACAATTATTGAGCCCAAAGGGATGCAGAGATCAATAGTACATGATTCCAATCTCAAAGAACCCCTACTCTGAAGTAGAAGAGATGCATAATTAAAGAATCATAATGTAATATGGTAAATGTAAGGTATTATAGGGACACTGGAAATAATGCCTAACCCAAGGGAGCACGGAAGAGGGAGGTTGTCAAAGTTTACTACAGTATTGGATGGCTTATTCAAGTTGAATAAATAAAGTTACCTATTTATGAGTGCAGAGGAAATTGGTGGCAGGATGTTCCAACAGATGGAGAAAATGAGCAAAAAGAGGCATGGGATATGTAAGAGATTACAGTCCATTAGGGAGGACAGATGAGGCTGTAAAGTGTCAGAGCCAAGTTCAGCACAGGCTAGAATGGGCCCCTAAGATCACCTGCATGGGCTTATAAAACAACAACAACAAAAAACCCTGCTATAGCAGTCAGCAGAAAGGGTTCTGGCAAACTGGCCAGCATCCCTGTCACACACTGGAGCTACCAAGATGCACATAAACAGACATGGTCCTGGGTTTTCATGGAGCTTCCATTCTGGAGTAGGACAAAAAAAGACTTGGCTAGGAAAGGAGAGAAGTGAAGATCAGAGAGAAGAGTGTATGTAAAGTCCAGGACTTGAAGGATTGTTGTCAATACCAGGCCAAAAGAGAGGCGGTCACTGTGGTTGGGGCTGAATGAACAAGTACCAGAGTAGCAGAGACGCTGTTGCTACCAAGAGCCATAATGCTTGTTCAAAAAAAAAATTCTGGTCTGTATTACTGGGTTGGTTTCTTTTTAACGTTAAATCTATGATGTAACAACTTGAAATTTCTGATGCCTTCTCCCTAGAATTTTAAAAATCAGGTTTTTGTTTTGTTCTGTCACCATCTTTGAGAGCTGGAGGAAACAAGCATGAATACATCACTGCCTTTGAGGCACTCAGAGTGAGCTGGGACAGACAGCCATGGAACAGCCTCACAGCTTGGGGAGAGAGATAAGCACTCATCAAGGCATGTGGCACATGCCCGGGGAACATGATGGAGCCACTGAGGACTTAAGGGCCACTGGGAGACCTTCACTCAGGAGACCTACTTCAAGGGAAACAGACTTTTAAAACCTTAAAACCCTAAGATTCTAAATGAGTTGTCCATTTTACCTTCTCTTTGGCCCGACTTTCATTTACAGAGTTCTTTTAGCTTGTGCCAAACGAATATGTATGAAGTGCCTACTACTGCTATGGGCTGGGTCTTTACTTTTAAGTTTCCTAGGTGAAAATGGCTATTAGGCATTACCAGCCATTCACGTTAGTGTCTACTGGCAGAAATACCACCCACTCAGAAGCAAGGAAACCAAATTATCGTCCAGTTTTTCATAACTAAATTAAGGGAGGACAACAGTGACGAGGGTCATTTCTGGCAGGCAGGCAGGCAGGCAGGCAGGAAAAAGGAAAGAAGGAAAAAGCAAACCTTTCTTTTTGAGTGAGGAAGTCAAGAAATCACCAGAAATAGCATCATTTGTTAGGAAAGATTCTCCAATCCTTTAAGTTTGTCATTAAAAAAGTTTTTTTTAAAAGAATCAAGGAACTTGAGAGACATTACATGAATTCTGCCTTATCCTTCCACTTTTTTTTTTTTAAGATTTTATTTTATTTATTTGGGAGAGAGAACACAAGAGGGTCAGAGGGAGAAGCAGACTCCCCGCTGAGCAGGGAGCCCGATGCGGGACTTGATCTCGGGATGCTGGGATCATGACCCGAGCTGAAGGCAGTCGCTCAACCAACTGAGCCACCCAGGCGCCCTCCACTTTTCTGACCAACAATTTCTATGAGGGGTGTTCTTGTCCACAGATGCTTGTTCTCATGGTGATTTGGGTGAAGAGCAGGACATGTGGATGCCAGCACATACAGGAAGGAGGGTCATTCATTCATTCATTTCATTATTTCAAAAATGGAAATTAAAGACCTAAAAATTGGTATTATCCTCAGAAAGGCAGTGAGAACCTATCTGCAAATCACACACATTCTGGAACATGGATTTCCTCACATTAAGTCTGGTCTATGTATCTTTCCGGTATTTTTATTGTATCTGAAAAAAAAAAACTCCTGGATTATATGAAATAAAACAGCCTATGTAGATATATAAACATCGTGCTTCAGTGAGGATGCAAATAGAAACACAAATGAAGGAGGAGAAATAATAACCAACACCACAGAAATACAAAGGATTCTACGAGAATATTGTGAAAGTTTTGTTAAATGCCAACAAATTGGACAGTCTAGAAGAAATGGATAAATTTCTAAAAACAGCTAACCTTCCAAAACTGAATCAGGAAAAAACAGAAAATTTAAACATAGCGGTTACTAGCAATAAAATTGAATCAGACATTAAAAAACTCCCCAAAACCAGAAGTCCAGGACCAGGACCACAAGTAAATTCTATCAAACATTTAAAGAAAAGTTAATACCTATTCTTCTCAAACAATTCCACAAAACAGAAGAGGAAGGAAAGCTTACAAATTCATTCAACGAGGCCAACATTACACTGATACCAATAACAGATAAAGATACTACAACAAAAGAAAACTACAGATCAATGTCTCTGATGAACACAGATCTAAAAGTCCTCAACAGAACACTAGCAAACCAAATCCAATGATACATTTTAAAAAAATCATCTCCATGGGGCACCTGGGTGGGTCAGTTGGTTGAGCGTCTTGACTCCTGATTTGGGCTCAGGTCATGATCTTGTGGTCTTGAGATTGGACCCTGTGTCAGGCTCTGCTCTCAGTGGGGAGTCTGCTTGAGATTCTTTCCCTCTGCCCCTCCCCCAATTCTTGTGCACTCTCTCTATAAAATAAGTAAATTTAAATAATAATAATAATAAATCACCACCACGATCAAGAGGGATTTATTCCAGGGATGCAAGGATGATTCAATATTCACAAATCTATCAACATGATACATCACATTAAGGAAAAAGGATAAAAACCATATGATCATCTCAATAGATACAGATTAAGCATTTGACAAAGTACAACATCCATTCCTGATAAAACTCTCAATAAACTAGGGCTCGAGGGACCATACCTCAACATAATAAAGGCCATATATGAAAAGCCCACAGCTACAGCTCGTATCATACTCAATGATAAAAAACTGAGAGCTTTTCCCCTAAAATTAGGAACAGGGCAAGAATGTCAACTCTTACCACTTTTATTCAACATAGTACTGAAAGTCCTAGCCATAGCAATCAGACAAGAAATAAAATACATCTGAATCGGTAAGAAAGAAGTATTTGCAGATGACATGATACTATATATAGAAAACCCTATAGACTCTACCAAAAAGCTACTAGCACTGATAAATGAATTCAGGATAGTTTCAGGACACAAAATTAATATACAGAAATCGGTTGCACTTCTAAACACTAATAATGAAGTAGCAGAAAGAGAAATTAAGAAAACAATCCCATTTACAATTGCACTGGAAAGAAAAAATACCTAAGAATAAACTTAACCAAGGAGGTGAAAGACCTGTACTCTGAACATTATAAAACACTGATGAAAGAAATTGAAGATGAAATAAACAAATGGAAAGACATCCCATGCTCATGGATTGGAAGAACCAGTACTGCTGAAATGTCCATACTAACCAAAGCAATCTACAGATTTAATGTAATCCCTATCAAAATACCAACAACATTTTCCACAGAACTGGAATAAATAATCCTACAATTTGTATGGAACCACAAAAGACCCCAAAGAGCCAAAGCAATGTTGAAAAAGAACAAAGCCAGAGGTGTCACAATCCTAGATTTCAAGATATACTATAAAGCCACAGTAATCAAAACAGTATGGTACTAACACCAAAGGAGACACATAGATCAGGTGAAGAGAATAGAGACCCCAGAAATAAACTCATGCTTATATGGTTAATTTATTTATGATAAAGGATCCAAAGATGTACAATGGGGAAAAGACCATCTTTTCAATACATGGTGCTGGGAAAACTGAACTCTTAATGTGGAAAAAAAAAAAAACAAACAGAAATTCGGCCGCTTTCTAATACAATACACAAAAATAAACTCAAAATGGATTAAAGACCTAAATGTGAGATCTGAAACCATAAAAATCCTAGAAAAAAATATAGGCAGTCATCTCTTTGACATCAACCATCACATTTTTCTAGATCTCTCTCCTTTGGCAAGGCAAACAAATGCAAAATTGAACGGCAGGAATAAATGAATGAATGCATGAATATAAAAAACTACTGGAACTTTATCAAAATAAAAAGCTTTTGCACAGCAAAGGGAACATCAACAAAAAAGCAACCTACTGACTGGGAGAAGATATCCTCAAATGATGTATCTGGTAAGGGGTTAATATCCAAATATAAACAACTTATACAAATCAACACCAAAGAACCCCCCAAATAATTCTATTAAAAATGGGCAGAGGACCTGAATAGACATTTTTCTAAAGAATACATATAGATGGCCAACAGACACAGGAAAAGATGCTCAACATCACTAATCATCAGGGAAAGGCAAATCAAAACCATGATATAACCTCACATGTCAGAATGGCGAAAATTAAAAAAAATAAATTTTGCTGAGGATGTGGAGAGAAAGGAACCCATATGCATTGATGAGAGGAAAGCAGATTGGTGCAACCACTGTGGGAAACAGTATGGAGGTTCCTCAAAAAATTAAAAATAGAATTACCATATGATCCAGTACTTCCGCTACTGGGTATTTGCCCAAAGAAAACAAAACACTAATTGGAAAAGATACAAGCATCCCTATGTTTATTGCAACATTATTTACAATAGCCAAGATATGGAAGCAACTCAAGTGTCCACTGATAGGTAAATATATAAATAAGATGTGGTACCTGTATGTACACACACACACACACACACACACACACACACACACGTACGTCATGGAATATTAAAAAGCATGAGATCTTGCCATTTGCAACAACATGGATGGACCTAGAGGGCATAATGCTAAATGAAATAAGTCATTCAGCAAAAGACAAATATCTTATGATTTTTCTCTTATGTGGAATTTAAGGAACAAAGAAAAAAAGACAGGAAAACAGACTCCAGACTCAGACACAGAGAATTGGTGGTTGCCAGAGGGAGGAAGATGGCGGTGGGGGGCGGTGAAATAGATCAAGGGGATTCAGAGTTAAGAGTACACTTACCTTGAGGAGCACTGAGCAATGTATAGAACCGTTGAAACATTACATTGTAAACCTGAAACTAACACTGTATGTTAACTATACCTCAATAAAAATAATCATACTTCAATGCAGAGTCTTATTGACTAAGAAGTTAATAAAGTAATAACTTCTTTTTTAATTTTGAGGAAAAAAGTAACATGTTCAAGACATTGCAGAATATTTTTTTTTTTTTTTTGCTTTTGAAGATTGGTTACCCATATATTTGCATTTCCTATTATCTCCAGAAGCCAATATTGCCCTCAGCTGAGAAAAGAAATAAAAACACTGAGAGCTTTGGTGATCTGCCCAAGGCTATTAAGGATGTAAATGACAGGCAGAGCAGGAATTCAATTTTATGTCAGCTATTGTCTCATTCCGGTATACCAGGAGCTAATGTGACCTTGGAAAGAAAGACTTTCCTCTTTGGGGTAATTATTAACATTGTCAGGGCTCTACACATCAACTGATTAAAATCATGATGATCATGAGGACGATAAACCCTAAAGTGAAGGCTCCACACAACTCAACAGGAAGACAATCCATGTCAACACAAAGCACAGGTACAATGGGAGGGGGGCAGGAGTTCAGGGCCCTGGAGAGACGGGATGGTCACTGATCAACCACAGTGGTCTCCCACACATGCCATTCATTATCCAACTGGCTCCCTTGCTCTCAGTAGGAAAAAAAGAGAGGGAACTCAGAGGCACCCAAAATACAATCAGCATCATTCCAATCATCCTCAACATTTTTGCAACTAACTACCCTTCAATTATTTAAGTGGTTAAAAAATTAGAAGTTGGTTTTTCTAGGTTTTAAAAAAAGTCATTTTTCTACCTTTAGTAAATTATACACCCACATACAAAAGCAATTTCCTAACCAGATCCTGAAAATGGCCAAGTTAAACACACCCATATCTTAACTGGAGGGTATTATGCTGAGTGAAATAAGTCAATCAGAGAAAGACAGTTATATGACCTCACTGATATGAGGAATTCTTAATCTCAGGAAACAAACTGAGGGTTGCTGGAGTGGTGGGGGTGTGGGAGGGATGGGGTGGCTGGGTGATAGACATTGGGGAGGGTTATGTGCTATGGTGAGCGCTGTGAATTGTGCAAGACTGTTGAATCACAGATCTGTACTTCTGAAACAAATAATGCAATATATGTTAAGAGGAAAAAAAAGAAGAAGAAGATAGGAGGGGAAGAATGAAGGGGAGTAAATCGGAGGGGGAGACGAACCATGAGAGATGACGGACTCTGAAAAACAAACTGAGGGTTCTAGAGGGGAGGGGGCTGGGGGGATGGGTTAGCCTGGTGATGGGTATTAGGGCAAGTTCTGCGTGGAGCACTGGGTGTTATGCACAAACAATGAATCATGGAACACTACATCAAAAACTAATGATGTAATGTATGGTGATTAACATAACAATAAAAACCACACCCATATCTTTACCTCTAATTATAGATAGAAAGTGCTAAAATATTTTAAGATTTGGTTTAGGCAAAATACAAAGTAACAGTAATGACGTGAAGCTACTGTAGAATACTTTAGATCGTTTTTAACTAAACCCAACAAAGTTTTAGGTGTTAGAAATCAAGATGAAGTACATGACATGCAATGTCTCAAAGCTCCCTGGAAATATCCAAAAGGAAGTGTCAATGGAAAAAAAAAGAAAAAAGCCAACTGTTCTGGCTTCTAACAAACATGGGTTTTACTCTAAAGGTATGTTTGTTTGTAAACATACCTATGCACTTGCATGCACTCATGCAAACACACACAACCTTTTAACAATTTATTTCTGGGGCGCCTGGGTGGCTCAGTCATTAAGCACCTGCCTTCGGCTCAGGTCATGGTCCCAGGGTCCTGGGATCGAGCCCTGCATTGGGCTCCCTGCTCAGTGGAAAGCCTGCTTCTCCCTCTCCCACTCCCCCTGCTTGTGTTCCCTCTCTCGCTGTGTCTCTCTGTCAAATAAATAAATAAAATCTAAAAAAAAAAAAAAAAAAAAAGGAAAGAAAAGAAAGTATAAAAAAACACAAACAGAACACGTGACTCCATTGGCAGGATTCCAATAAAAACCCAGGGATGTTCTGTCACATGTATATGGCATTCCTTCATCAGTGAAGTAACTGGCTGTTCAGAGAAGGCAGGTCTGAGAAGAGTTCAGGGTCATCACACCTGTCACCTCTCTACCATCAGAAAATGAGGATGCAGCTCTGCCAAGAGGAACAGTTGTGAAGGACTTTATTTCTAACAAGGAGGATCTAACCCTGAGGATCATTCTAGCTTTTATGAGAGTTTGAATCATAGTGGTGTTTGAACATCACATGTCCACCTTTATATTTTAGGGTAACAACAAAGTTGGATGCAATTCAAAAGACTCAAGGCAAATATTTCACACATGTTGGGTGGATGAATAGAGGTTCAAAGAGACTGATGGTCATATTGGTTTCTGGATTGTTTGTAACTTTGTGAGATTTCCCCTTTTCACCAGGTTTTTTTTAAAGCATTTCTTTGGATGTGCTAAGTTCATACTTAGCCTTGAGGTAAGGGAAGAAATGAGTATCTCAATGGCCAAATCAATCTCATTATTCCTCATTGGCCCCAAACCTTCCTCAACTTCCAAGCCAGGCTAAAGGGATAGTGGGGTTAGTTTTACCTGTGATCGTGATAAAAGAGAAACCCAGTTCTTTCTCCATCTTATTCTTTCCTGTTTTCCAAACGCTTGCATTTCAAGCTCTGATTACAGCAATTTTCACAGTAAAGTCAACACTGATTAATCAGAGAACTATTGGCACAAATGGAAAAACTCCAGCCCAGGATTTTGGTGGAGAATTTCTTGTTGTTGTTATGACACTAGCTAGAACTCCAAGTTCTTAGTAAGGAGAAAAATGTACCATGCGATTTTTAATATCCAATGGGACACAGAAAGAAAGAGACTGAATTTAACATTTGCCAGAGAACCAGCAACCCTGGGCTACAGCCAAAGTCTGAACATTGGCCTCCCTGTTCCCAGAAGCTCATGCAGAAGCTGACTTTTCAAACTAGATGAGGAAGTGGGACTGAAAAATATATTTAAACATGTTTTAAAAATTAGAAAATAAGAGGGTCTTAAAATACTTCAAGCTCTGAGAAACTCGTCTATAAAAAAGTGGCAGAAGTTGACCATTTTCACTTAACTGTGCCTGATTTCCTCACAGGAGTCTTTAATAGACCGATCTGGAACTTCAGGCCCTCCCTTTCTGAGGATGAAGGTAGAGTTGTTCTATACACACAGATATGAAGCATTATCAAACCTCCTTTTGGCATTAAAAAAAAGTAATGTCCCTGATCCTGCCCCATAAATACTAGACTTCTTTAATGTGAAGTTGGATATCTGATGTTTAGGTTGTATACCTAGAGAATTACCATCTCAATAAATAAAAGTATCTATTAAAGATGAGTAAAAATATTTAACTACTTCATTTCCTAGTGTAGAATCTCCACTTACAACATGTAAGGTATTTTTACTACAAACATCATCTATACCTTGAGCAGATTATCAACCTGACCTGCATCCCTGATTCTTTACTGACCAAAAAAGAAATCACCATTTCTGTGTAAACAATAGTAGGAAAAGGAGGATGAGAAAGAACCAGTGCCATGACCTCCAGAGATTAAGATATAGCCCCTTTTCTTCCCTGACCCCCGACCCAATCTCTGGAAGCTCTTGGCCTGAGGCTGGCTGTGCTGGGCCCCTGTAAAACTCAAAGGAAACAGAGTCTGCCCTGAAATCATATAGGTCACCTGGAGATGCTACCATCACAAAACTCATCAAGGCAGCCGACTCAGCTGGACAAAACAAACATCCCCAATGCCAGCCATTCAATTCACCCTCTGGTGGAGATTAAGCAGGTCATTCCATGGAAAACATTACCGGAAGTCCCCCTCCCCATTATGGAAAAGTTGAAAGGAAAGCAGAACCCAGCTTGAACACCTCCAAATAATGTTAAGTTGGTTCTCAACCGTGGGTGCCTAATCAGAAGCACTGGAGAAGCTTCTAGAAGTCGATCTAAAAGCTCATCAAAAACAAATGATGTATTGTATGGTGACTAACATAATAAAATTAAATAAAAAAAAATATAAAAGCTCAGGCCACATTCCAAGAATACCTAGCTTTGACTCTCTGCAGGTGGTACCTGGATGGCAGCAGCAAATCTCCCCAGGTGATTCCAAAGTGCAGCCAAGACTGAGAAGGACTATTTCTAATGTCCTTTGGCCTGATAAACCTAGCAGTCAGGAGACGGCGATGTGGGAGCCAAAACTCAAGACACTGAACTGGTGACAAAGGCATACCTGTTACCTGCAGAACTTCCATCAGAACCAGCAGAGGTCCTGTAAATCAATTCCACACCCCCCAACCCCCAACCCTACAATTCAGCTGTGGTTGGCAGAATGGCCCAAGCCCATCCTCTCAACTGTGCCTTGGAATTCAGCAAAAGCAACCAATGGAAGACTAAGAAGCTTTTTGAAGGGAATTTCAGACCTCACACATTTAGAAACACTGATTCATAAATTAGGTACTTGGCGTGGAATGGCAGGCAAAATCGTCCTCTTATTGCTTAATGATTAACTCTCCTTTTTAAAAATGTCATTTTTGTGATGAGCCCTTGCAATTAGTTGTGCATAATTACATGCAAATAGGAGGTGACCCCAGTGTAGGGAAGAGCTCTCATAAATAGGAAGGCAGGGAAGAAGCTGGAGTCAGCCGCCTAAGAGCCTATAGATCTTACTCCTTTTTCCAGGGATCATTGACTACAGAACGAAAAGGCTTTTGAGAAGTCAGGCAGAGCTGTCCTTTGCCCTTGGGAAATGCTCAGTCTCCATCATTCACACAGATTCTGCAGAACCTTTAGAAGGACAAAAAGTATTTCCTTTACTATAGGACAAGCCTAGAATGAGAATTCCCAAGCTGGACACACTACAAACAGCAAAAAATATGAAGCTCTCAGGCTTCAGTGAAATCATTACTAGTAAACATGAGTTATAAACTGACTCCAATTTAGAAGCCCTGCCACTGAGCAATTGCTTTTGTGATATTTATTCAAAAAGTCATAAATTCTATTATGTGCTCATATGACACTCTTGAGAGACATTCATGAAAATTAAGGCTTATCAACACAGTGAGCAAACACATATGAATCATTTCCTAAAAAAAAAAAAAAAACAAACAGGCAAGGTATAAGAAAATCATCTTCCAGGCTATATATCTTAATTGGGGAAAAAAAAAAAAAGAACATGTTGGTTAAAAACCAAACGCTGAACTGAATTTGATAGAATTCTTTTCATAAGCAGCCTATCAAGTAATAGGCAGAGATTTTTAACAACCTAGCTGAGCAATAAAATGGCTAACATTTAAAATAAGACCCTCTAGGGGCACCTGGGTGGCTCAGTCCATAAAGCGTCCAATTCTTGATCTCAGGGTCCTAAGTTCAAGCCCACATTGGGCGTGGAGCCTTTAAATAAATAAATATTCCCTAATCACTTAATTCTTTTCTGCATACTTTAAAGAAAGTGTTCCCACCTCTGAAAAAACAAGATAATGGAATTAAATAGTCAGTAATAAGCAAGGAAAAGGATTGCCCGGACTGTAAGAAAAAAAGCTACTTAAGGTTCCATTCCTCTCCCTCCTAACTAATCGTGTGTTTCAAGTGATGCAATACTTGGTAAAGAACACATGTACCATGCTTCCTAAACTCATGATTTAATACATGAACACTAATCATTTTATTATCTTATGATCTGAGCATGGTACTTTGTTACAGTTACACCTTTGGAATCGGGAAAGGAAAAATTCATTTTTCACAGACAAAATTATTCAGCAAACAACAGAGAAGGAATGGACAACAAAGACCTAAGCAAGTAATATTGGAAACAATAAGTCCATTTTTGGTTTTTGAACTTGCCCCAGTAATAACCTTGTATTTCTGGGGTGCCATTTCATTTGCAGAGCACTTCCTTTTGCTCGTGTTGGCTTAGGAAGTAGATAGAGCATGTGTTGTCTGCATTTAACATTTGGGACAATGTAAGACCAGGGAGGTTATGTGGCTTCCCCGAGGACTAGGGTGCGCAGCCACAGCCTACAGATAAAATCCACTCGCGGCCTGTTTTTGTGTGGCTCATAAGAATAGCATTTACATTTTGCAAATAGAGTTTCCAAGTGAGCCCACTCACTCGTTGGCACCTCTCCTATGGGTGATTTTGCACTATGACAGCAGAGCAGAAAAGAGACTATATGGCCCTGAAAACCAGAAATATTTATCCTCTGGCCCTTTACAGAAAAAAATTGCTGACTCTTGTCCAAGACCCACAGGGGAGCCATGAACAGAGCCCAGATTTTTGGGAGCCAATCCAGTGTTCTTTCTACTCAATCTTGTGCCTCTCTCTAACCCCGTGGTTCATCCCAGGCATTTTTTTGAGGAATAAGAGGAAGTTTACAAAGCATAAATGTAGGTACTTGGACTAGAAAGAGAAAAGGCATTGAGAAGGGAGCCAGATACAGCAAATGAGGAGGAGACAGGAGAGGAATCTGACCCCAGCAGAGACCATATCCAGAATCTCACCTGATTTAGATGATTTAAATGATGAGATTTGGAAACTTCTGAGTTGAGATTTCAGTTAGATTTGAGACTTAAGAGTTCATGCTGGAATGGGACAAATATATTTTGCATGTGGAATTAACATGAATGGGAGGGGGGCAAAGGGCAGACTGTACTGGGTTGAATAATGTCCCCCTAAAATTCATGTCAGCCCCATACCTCAGAAAGTAACTTTATTTATAAATACGGTCTGTGTAGGTATAATCAAGTTCTGATGAGATCATCCTTGGGATGAGGGTGGGCTCTAATCCAGTGACTGGTCTCCTTATGAGAAGAGGGAAATTTGGACACAAAGAGGGGAATGCCATGAGGACAGAGTCACACAGGAGAGAACTCTATGTGACAATAGGCAGGGCCTGGAGTGACATGTTTACAGGCCAAAGGTTTCCAAGGATATCTAGCACCACCAGAAGCTAGGAGAGAAGCATGAAACATAGGCTTCCTCAGAGCCTCCAGGTGGAACCAATCGACCTTGACTTCAGGCTTCCAGCCTCTAGAACCAGGAAAGAATGTGTTTCCATTTTAAGCCACCCTGTTTAAGGTACTTTATTACAGCAACCCTAGGAAACTAATGCAGATTCGTGGTCAAGAGGAGAGGCCTTTGAAGAAGAATCAAGACCAAGAGAAAAGGAGGAAGTCGTGGAGTGCCAAACCCCATAAAGAAGTTTTTGTTTAAAACATAAACTCGGAGTACCTCTAGAAGACCTTGGTGGAAAACAAAATGAAACAGAAACCCAGAGTCCCTGATGATTCGATCTAATTGGGTTTTACAAACACATGTTGCCAAGGTAAGCAGAACTGACTTACATTTAAGCTTTTTCTTCCCAGTGGATCTGTTTACAAGCCCATCCCCTAAATAACAGGCTTTCTCCCATCACCCCTCCATGTATGGGAAACAAAATGCATTTTACAACACAGGAAAATAGATTAACTAAAATCTCTGTAAGAATGTTCCTGACATACCTCTTTTCTGAAATAATCTCAAATTTCCACAGATGGCCTAATTTTTAAAATACTTTGGACAGTGGACCCTTGAACAATGCAAGAGGCGGGGCACCTACCCCCGCACAGTCAAAAATCTGCATACAACTTTTGACTCCCCAAAAACTTAACTACATGGCCTGCTGTTGACCAGAAGCCTTACCAATAACATAAACAGTCGATTAACCCGTATTTTGAACATCTATTATATACTGTAGTCTTACAACCAAGAAGCTAAAGAAAATGTTAAGAAAATCATAAGGAAAATACAGTTACAGTACTGTATTTATTGAAAAAAATCTGCATGTAAGTGGACCTACACAGTTCAAACCCATGTTGTTCAAGGGTCAACTGCATAAGTGATTAAAAAAGAATTATACACTTTTTTAAAGATTTATCTGAGAGTTGGGACACCTGGGTGGCTCAGTCGGTTAAGCGTCTGCCTTCAGCTCAGGTCATGATCCCAGGGTCCTGGGATTGAGTCCGGAATCGGGTTCCCTGCTCAGTGGGGAGCTTGCTTCTCCTTTTGTCTGCCCTGCCCGCCACTCTCCCTGCTTGTGCTCTCTCTCTGCCTGATAAATAAAACAAACAAACAAATAAATAAAAATCTTAAAAAAAAAAAAAAAGATTTATCTGAGCGCCAGAGAGAGAGCATGAGCAGGGGGAGGGGCAGAAGTAAAGGAAAAGGAGAGAATCTCAAGCAGATTCCCCGCTGAGCACTGAGCCCAACACAGGGATCCATCTCAAGACCCTGAGATCATGACCTGAGCAGAAACCAAGAGTGGGCCGCTCAACCAAGTGAGCCACCCAGGTGCTCCAGAATTGTACACTTTCAATCAGATACAATACATGTATCCAAACAATGTATCACGGAACCATCACAGTCACTTCTAGAATCTCCCAATGGCTCAGTATGCACCTCTTACATTGCTTGGCACCAGATATACTAAAGGCTAATTCTCCAAGCAAACCCCACATACACACATTTTTCAGCACAACATTTTTGAAGGTTGAAACAAGATACATTCCTCCATTTCTTCAAAAGTGTAAGAAAATGGTGGTAAAGACATGAGGTTGCAAACACAATATAAAGGTAAGTCAAAAACTGGGTGCATCCTATGTTCCTATGTAATTCAGTCACTGAATAATAAAAAACTTAGATTGACTGCTTTGAAACTCTTTGCAGACCATATATAAAATATACATGAATACAGTTGCTACAAGTTCATGATAAAGTTGTCCTTGGGGGCCACACTAAAGCCCACGCAATGCTGGCACTTTAGTAGCTAAATTCTTTTTAGTAGACCCACAAGAGATTCATCTGAGACAGAGTTTTCCTCTTTATCATGATGTCATGTTGTATCTTGGTATCAATTATTTTAAATAAACTATTTCTAATCTAGATTCTTAATGAACTCAGAGAAGTTTCCAGTGGATTTGCCTTCCAGTATACCATATACAATCGTATTTGCCTCCTCCTCCCCCATTCCTGTTTCATTATTTTCCTATGTTTTGAAACATAATTGTATTTTTTTAAAGATTTTATTTATTTACTTGAGTGAGAGCAAGCAAGAGAGAGAAAGCACAAGGTGGGGGGGTGGGGCAGAGGGAGAGGGAGAAGCATACTCCCCGCCGAGCAGGGAGCCCAATGCGGGACTCGATCCCAGGACCCCAGGATCATGACTTGAGCCAAAGGCAGGCCCTCAACCGACTGAGCCACCCAGGTGCCCCTGAAACATAATTGTATTTTAAATAACCAGTGGTGATACCAAAACAAATACCAGCTTGATACTAGTACTTTATGAGGGCCTAATGCTAGTTGGGACACAAGCATCACGCTCCTAAACCATCACTTAGCTCCAAAAATAAAGAAAGAAAACCCACTGATAGCTCTGAGTGGTCTGCAGGGCATTCATGACACTATTTCCTAAGACTGGGCATTCTGGAAAAGCCCAAGATCTCTACTGCGCCAGTGGAGAAATTAACGGGGCATCTTAGCGGTACGAGTAAATGTATGTGTCTTCCTTGTCTCAGCACCCGAAAAAATCAATCTAAATGCCTGCATTTCTGAATCACTGGGGACCACCACAATACCCTCGGGAGCAAAAGTTCATCACACTCTTCTGGAGTTGGAGCTCCAGAGCTTCTTTGGCTTCTGACCAAAGCACTCTGTCAACCTCTGTCCAAAGCCATATGCTATCTAGAGAAGGAAAGCATGCATCCACAATTAGGGCCAATGCCCCTGCGGCGCTTTACCTTATTCTGCTCACACGCGTACTGTATCCTCAGAGTGTCCATGGCTCTGATCATGGCTTGCATGGCGGTGAATATGTTTTGGTAAACCAGCTTCGTGAACCCCTTTCTATCTTCATCGCTGTAACCAGACCCATGGATGATTCTCATTTGCTTGATAAAGGTGCTTTTGCCACTTTCACCAGTTCCTGGTAAGACAACACAAGGGGAAAACACAGTCAGTGGTCTTTCAAAGGAGCACGCTGGACAAGAAAGGCCCTCCTGGCGGTGTTGCTCTGTATTATGAAGAATAGGTTGATTGGGTGAACTTGAACTTGGAAAGGGCCTGCCAGTAGTAGTATCCTAGACCCCAGGCAGAGGGATCCCTATCTTGTACCTTGTGCTTTAGAAGGCCTGATCTCTCTCTCTCTCTCTCTCTCTCTCTCTCTCTCACACACACACACACACACACACACACACACACACACACACACACAGAGACACACACACACAATTAGGGGTACACGAGTGTCTCTGTCCCTTGGAGTAATTCTAACCATCAGCTCTTGTAACTAACACTGTCTTGGGCCCAGGGAACTGCTCCCCCACACCCCTTGTCCTAAGTTCCTTCTGACGATTGCCAACTGTCTGAAAGCCCCGAGCATTTGAGGGTTTCATCACTGCCAATACAGCAGTGATGGTGATGGGGGCTGCCTCAGAACTCAGAGAGCATTTGAGCAGTAGGATAAAAGTCTGATTCACCTGTCAATTTCTGCTTTTTGGATACACAAATACAAGTGATCCTTGCACAATCAATCACCATCCCCAGTTGTGCCAACTGTCTGTATTCCTGCTCCTCCTCCCATTCCAATTTGTAGTTCAGGAGCTCCTCCAAACTCACAGCCTCTGCACGTGGCAGTCGAGGAACAGTTTACAGTATCAAACCATTCCTACTGCCCTGGAATCTGTAGAGATGTCCAGGCATAAGGAGTGCAATATGCCAGGACTTCACGTTACTATCAGACTGAGATATTGCTTGAAAGGACAATGACAGTTACAGTGTAAGTGAAAGAGATTTCTATGATGCAATTAAAATATTTTCTAACATTCCCTGTGGTAATTTACTGTACCTAAAACTAATACAATGTTACATGTCAAATAGATCTCAATAAAAAAAGAGGATTTACTGTAAGAGATCCCATTACCATGTTTCTATTCTTGCTCCTCCTCCTCCAAACTCACAACCACAAGTTATGTTGTGGTCCATTTTCAAATCTCCGTATTGCTCTAAGAATTTTGTAACAATTCAGGTTGATGTGCCCCCAGCAGGGTAAAGTTTCTTCAGACTGAAATTAATGAGAAACTATCTCAGAACTAAAATGATTCAAGATAAATTCTAACTTTGAATGGATGAGTTATACAGTATTCAAATTATATTTTAACAAATCTAGTGCAAAAAAATGTTGTCTCAGTATTTGTCAAAAGAACACAAATTACATGAAAATCTTAATTAAAATGTAATTAGTGATTTTTCTATAAGGGTAGCAAAAAACCGTGGAATAGGAAATGATTAATTATAAAATCTTTACTACTTACCCATATCTCATTGGCCCAACAGAATACCCAGACAGTGCAATTATAGATAAATTCAATCATCTTTGATACTTTGCTGACCCCGAGTCACAAAAAAACCACAGTTGTACACATCTTTTTTGACATTTTAGTTATGAAGACATGTACATCATGGTAAGAGGATAGAACAGATTGATAATAGGTTGTTAGCTTGATTATAATCTGTAACTATTTCAACTTACAGGATGTGGGTCTCTACGTGGACTCTTACCTGGGCCCTGCAAACATCAGGGTAGGGCCTATCACAAGGGCCTGAGAAACACTTAAGAGACTCGATCAATTTTTCCACATGGATAGTTGAGATACACCTGTTAGCGTTTGATGAGGTTTTTCCTTGCAAGAAAAAAATGTTCCTTTAGATTGACCTTTTCAAAACACAAACATGCTTTGCTGTCTCTCTCCCCAGCCTCACTCAAAACCCTCAACAGCTAACTTCCCAGTCTTCTCGGGAAGAAAGACAAATCTCACTACAGCCATCACAGCTGTGCGGACTGGCCCCTTGGGCTTCACCAGCCTCCTCTCACATACGCTTCGTTCCACCCTCTACTTTCTGGCACACTGGCCTTCTTGCAGATCCTCCCTTCTCACTGCCTTTGCTCATGCTCGGCATGTTCCTGGAATGCTCTTCCTTTGTCCTGCTCACCTTGGCTCTTGGCCTCCCTAATGAAGTCAGGTTCCCCGACTGGAAGTTCTCATGGTACCAATTGTAGCACATGTTCTGGTTGCACTTTTGCTTATTAAAGTCATTCTCCATTTGACACGTGTCTCCCCTACCAGCCCCTAAGCTCCCTAACAAGAGATGGGGGCCATGTTTGTTTTTACTCGCATTGTCTCTTGTGGCAGGATAATGTCTGACACTTGGCACATGCTTAAGAAGCATTTAAATTACTTTAAATTGTGCTAAAATACACATACAATTTAGCATCTTCCTTTTTAAGTGTTCAGATCTTAAGTGTTAAGTACATTCACATTCACATTGTTGCATAATCTCCAGAACTCTTCCTCCTGCACATGCGTTAAACAACTCCCCGACTCCCTGCTCCAGCTCCAGGGGACCACCATTCTACTTTCTGTCTCTATGAATGTGACTACTCTAGATACCTCATAAAAGCAGAATTACACAGTATTTGTCTTTTTGTGGCTGGCTTACTTCACTTAGCATAATGTCCTCAAGGTTCATTCAAGATGCTGCATGTGACAGGATTTCCTTCCGCTTAAAGACCTGAGTAGTATAGCAGTATTTTTTGAATACATGATAGCAATTAAGAGTATACCCAACCTCAACTACCTGGATACTACAGGTATGGGCAACAGGGTAGGTTTTCCTCTCCCAACCACCCCATGAGCTATGTGAGCAGCATGACTTCAATCACAGCAGGAACCACCACAAAAAGTGGACAAAGCAGGAGGCTTATCCTGATTCTCTGTAACCTTTTCTGGGTTGTTCCTCCTTCCGAATATTGGCAACTATTCGAGTAGTCACTGTGTGGCAGCTATTCTATACAAACTACCTCCTATCTTCTTGCAACCACCCTACGAGGTTTGTACTGTTACCTTTGTTCTACAGATAAAAAACCTGAGGCTCACCAGATGTCCAACAACAGATGAATGGATAAAGTAGATGTGGTGTGTGTACACACACACGCACACATACACACACTGGAATATTACTCAGCCATCAAAAAGAATGCAATCTTGCCATCTGCAATGACATGAATGGAACTAGAGGGTATTATGCTAAGCGAAAGAGCATAAAACAGAGTCTCAGGTGGGAGGTCCACTGAGTCAGAGAAAGACAAATACCACATGATTTCAGTCATGTCAGGAATTTAAGGAATAAAACAGATGAACACAGGAGAGAGGAAGAAAAAATAAAATCAGATGAAAATTGAGAGGGAGGCAAACCATAAGAGATGCTGAACTCTAGGGAACAAACTGAGAGTTGCCGGAGGGGAGGTCGCTGGTGGGGATGGGGTAACTGGGTGATGGGCATTAAGGAGGGCACTTGATGTATTGAGCACTGGGTATTATATGCAACTGATGAATCACTAAATTCTACCTCTGAAACTAAAAAGAAAAGAAAAGAAAAAGAAACCTGGGGCTCAGATTAGTTAAGTAGTCTCTGCAAAACCATACCATTAGCAAGAGAAAGACAGGACTTTATTCAATCAGACTAATGACAGACTCTTGTCAGGGGAAAAAAATCAGGGTCATGACCAGTAGGATCAGCTATACTGGTCTAACAAAGACAAATGTGAGGTTCACAGCCACATACTGAACCCAAGCCCTAGCAGAGCCACCGTCCTGCAAACACAAGCTGCCAGGCTCAAGGAAGAAATTTCAGACAGGTGCATGTACTCACAAGTAGCCTCACTGCTACCTCACTTCACCTCCGGAGGCAGAAAAGGTGGGTGCTGCCTTCCGATGTCAGAGATGCCATTCACCGGCTGTGAGTCAGCCAACAAGGTGAGGTTGGTGCCAATGCAGAGCTGGGGCTAGAAGCCAGGCTGCCGATGCCTCAGCCTTCAGGTTTACCAAAGATATCACCTTCCCTGAAGGCATTTTTTTTCCCCTCCATCCCCTCAACAGTCGGGCCAGCCCCCGTGGAGCTCTCTAAGCACCTGGGACACCCCAGTCCCATCTTGTCATTGCTTGTTTGCAGATCTTTCACTACTTAGCCCAGTAAGGGTAAAAGCTTGAGAGTCACACATTTGGGTACCATGAATACTGTCTGCTACATAGTTGGCTGTCAAAGAATGGCAAAATGCAGGTATGAATGGAACAAATGTGAGAAGCCACAGTTTTCTTTTATAGGTCTTATATCATGGTCAATCACATAAAAATAAGACATGAATTGTCTAAAGGATTGCAGTGACATCAGGTGCCCCTGAAGCCACCATTTCATGATGACTCTCAGCTCTCCAAATCCCATATAATAAAGTGAGGACCTGTGGGAACCTTATACTGCCTGAACTTGGTCCCAAGTCCCAGATTACATTAGATCTCTGCTCTTGCAGGATCCTGGGGTCCCTGAATCTCCTTTTGTCTAAGATGCTGCCATGCATTCTTCTGTTCCATGCCAGCAGGGTTGACCCATGGTCCAGGGCTACCTTATCCCAAGCAAATACTAACCCTTCTGCATTTTATACACTGTGAAGCTAATGTGAAAGGAGAGATTATGTGACTATCTCGAGGCAAGCTGTGATTTTGGCCCTGCGACCAGAAAAATTACTCAAGACTCAGCCCAAAGTTCTACCAAGGTAGAGAACCTTTTTAGTTATAAAGGCCATTCACCTACAAGAGATTAAAGCCAACCCCAACACCAGCCTCAAACATAGTAACAGTTTTTAAAAGTCATTGACTTTTCCTTTTGGACAGGGAGCATTTCCAAAAGAAAATGTTAAAAATGATTTTAAATATTAATAAAAATTTAATTTTTTTATTCACGCTTATTTGATAAACACCAGTATTTTTAAATACTCTTCAGTTCTATATTGCCGTTATTTGAAGAATAAGAAACCAAACATGGAGGAAAAAAAGGCCAGGTTAAAGGCAAAAGAGAGATTGAAAGACATGCTCCACTGGGGGCTGAGGTCCAGAGAACAGAGTCTCAGAGTGGGAGGTCCACTGCCTCTCACATAAGCTGCAACACGGATATCCCAGTTAGAACCTTCTTTGTCCAAAAGGGAAACTGAAAACTAGAGAGATTACATAGTTTATTTAATCTTTGCCCAAAGTCGCTCAGCTTGGAAGTGCTGGGTCTTGGATCTAAATTCAGGTCTGTGTTGGTATGTGTCTTTCCCATGATAACACCTTGTGCTAGTTTTACACTGAGCGTTTCCCCAAATAAATGGTCAAGTCCCACGCTCTTATCGTTTTAAGCACAGTCTTCATCTGGTACTGACACTGCAACACTCGGGACTTTATCACGAATCCTTCAGAGCTCTGCTCTAAGTGAGATGTTTCCAGCAGCAGATGCGGGCAACAGAGAGGAAAGGTGGGGCTCTCTCTGCCATGACCTCTGTGACGGGGACCAACCAGAGGAAACAAGAAACTCAAGCTAAGGATCTGAGCTGACTTTCCTCATTTGTTCTCAGCAGAAACTCAACACTCATACACTGAGTACAACTGTTTGTTTTGTGCAAGTAAAAGTTCTAAAGGATAGGAGTTTTAGAATGAAAATGATTGGTGACTGGAGGATTAGGTGACTTAGCTTTTACCTCCCACCTAATCATGTCAGTAGCATGGGCCTACTCTGCTTTGTTTCTTGTCTCTTTGTGAGGACTTTCGGGTTCCCCTCCAAAATCACCATGCTACAGCAGATAGTGAAGACAACCTGAGCCCTCACCCTGGGAGCAGCTTTTTAGGTCACAGGGAGGGGGAATGCCTTTGGTGGGAAGGTGAACTTTGGTGTCAGGTTACCAAGGGATTCTATCTGAGGTGGGAGGTGACAAGGGAGGGTGGAGGAGGGGCAGAGGTGGGGGTACCCAGAGGGGACCAGAGACTGGAAGGACTTTCACTCCTGGACCCAACGCTGTTAAAACACCAGACAGGCAAAGGAATAAAATTAAACCCACCTCCAGATTCTGTTCCAAATATTAATAAAGGAAATAGCTCTTTTCCCCATTTAGTTTTTACTTCAACGTTTGAGTATTTGGAGGAAAAAAAAAAACACCCAACAATGGCTATAAGTACTTTTAAACTTTCAATAAGTTTGAGGTTCTTGCTCACTGTCATCCTACTACAACAAGCCTCTGTAATGAAATCAGCGGGTAATGTCTTGGTAAGGCACTCTGGCCTCCCCCCAGAGGCTCCAGGACCAGTTCTCTGGCCCCTCGCTCTCTGGCTCAAACTGCGTCTCAAGTAAGGCTCACACACTTCCCTGAGTCTCTCCCTGTTAAGCTCTGCCTGGGCTCTCTGCCTCTCCCCAGCCCCTTAAATAGGAGCTATTTCCTTTCCCAGAATAGCCACTCAATAAGTGGTTAAACTGAACACACATAGCTTGCTACTTTAGCATGCTTGGCATACGCCATATGTGTTCTATTTCATATAATTTGTGTTCTATTTCAAATTAAAACTCACCCCTACAGGCTTCTTGCTTTCTGTGGGTGAGGCATGTGCACCTTGGACCTTGCAGGGCTGCAGGCTATCCTACAGGACTCCTGCCACTGGCATTTACTTAATCACTGTCTCTCAAAACGCCATCATCTGAATACCCATCTTGTGATTTTTTTTTTTACCATATTCATATACCACCTATATGATTTTTTATTTAGAAAAAATTTTTACTCAGATTGTTATGAAAGGAAACATGAATGTTGTAAGTGAAAAACGAGTACCATTTGCCATGTATTGTAACAATGTAAGATTTCAGCAATATGCCAACTGAAAACATCCTGTCTATCAGTGATCCAGGTATCACATTTTGGTAAATAATACAAATTACTCTCCTCTCTCTGTGAAATTTGCCCTTTTACTTAAAGGAATCTCCCCCTCTTTTTTCTCTAGGGACCTCTGGAATTCTACCCATGAACCTCATTCAAATACAAAAAAAACAAAAAAACAAAAAACTGAGGGTTAAAACTCATGTTACTGAAAAGGGGCCAACAAAATGTCTTAGCACTAAAATTCTAAACTCTGAGATTTGAGAAAGCAATGTGAGATTCAACTTTCAGCTTAATTTTAAATACACAGAAAAGCTCATGGGGAAAAAAACAGTTGCTTTTTAGGAGCCAAGAGGGAACAGAGGCCAAAGCAAAATAAATCCTTTGCAAGTGAAGACCAAGGACATTTGAACAGTAAGCCAATTGTTCTAAAGTTCACCTACAATCTTTTGTAAAGACAGCCTCCCCAAGAGCCAAAGCAAGGAGCTGATAAAGCTGCTCAGATGGGCAGAGCCGTCTCCAATATTCTGGGATGTTTTCTGAAACCATCTGTGAGAAGCCATTGTCTTTTAGCTCAGCTTTACAGAAGACAAAAACAGAACGAAATATAAGTCAAAACATAAACGGGGACACAATTCTGGATGTTGGTATAAATGATCTGAGACCTACAGGCAGACGAGGGTGTGGACCTACGGATGTGACCAGCAGGCTGGCTCTAGAGGGCCTTATTTCTCTGCTATCTCTGGAGCCTAAAACACAGCATGCAGTAGGGACCTAAGGAATCCATATTTGGGAATGGTTATCTGTTGACTAAGACAACCAGGATGATCGTGATTATGAAAAGCAATAGGAAGTAGGTTTCTGGCCAAGAGAAGATTCAGGACCTGGTTGGGGTCTGTTGAGTAGACAAAACACCCCCACACAGGAGCAAGCACCCTGCAGGTTGCCCTTTTTGATGAGGACACGCGAGACCAAGTGCCAACAAAGCAGGGAGGCTTGGGTTCCATAGCAGGGTTTTCTGATAGTGGGATTAAATGAGTTAAAAAAATTCTTTTCGTAAAATCTTTAAGCAGGAGCATTTCTCAGCAGCAAGGAGGGCTGCCCAGGGAAAGTGTCTCAACTTGGGACACTCTGGCCCCAAACTCACAGCTGACCTTGGGCAGCCGCCAGTCCACATAGCAGGAGTTCCTGCACCTGTGAGTGCTAGAGTCCTGGTGCTTGCTGCTCTCAAGATACCGATGGAGGACAGAATCTGGCTAACGTTGGGGAAAATTCCAAATGATTTCTCACTGCGACATTGGAATGAGTGTGTTCCACCAAAATTCATCTGTTGAAAATCTAATGCCCATGGTGATGGTATTAAAAGGGCCTCTGGGAGGTAATTAGGTCATGAGGATAGAGCCCTCGTGAATGGGATTCATGCCTTAATAAAAGAGGCCCCAGGGAGCTCCCTCACGCCTTCCACCACGTGAGGCCATAAGGAGAAGTCTGAAACCTTGAACTGAGTGCATATCAGAACCAGACCATGCTGACACCCTGATCTCTGACTTCGTGCAGGAACTTGGGAATATGCATTTTTGACCACAACTCCAGGGATTTTAATACACCCAGTCCACAAACGCTTTGGGAAGCACTTTCCCAGGGCTCTTTCAAGGGCAACGTCCACTAACATAATCTACCTGGGACAGGAATGCTCAAGTTTTTATATCATATTTGACTTACTTGATCGGTTTTTATACCCAGTCCCAATTTAATTTATGCATAAATAAAATATCCCCATAGGAGCTCTGTTTTTCAATTTCTAGAGGGAAAACATTTTTAGAATGCCATGAAGATTCACTTATTCAAGTCAGTCCTGTCTGCTTCTGCCCAGCCCCCACATCACCATCACAACCATGTCACCTCCAGCTTCTGTGCTTGCTAACAGAGGAGGTGCTAGTTTTCACCAAAGAAGCAGCAGCAATGTCCTATGAACAGAGAACTGGAAACAATCGAAGACAGGGTTCATGGCTGCTCTCTCAAAAGAAGAGGTGAACAACAGGGCTTTTGAAACAAAAAGGGGAAGCTGAAAGAAATTAAGTGAGGAGGTTCAGTAAACCGTTTGAGATTTAAAAAAAAAAAAAAAACAAAAAAAAAAACCTGAGACTAAAACAATGAGGGGAATTCAAAGATGCTGTATATTTTATACTCTTTCTGTTTCACATTAGTCTGCCAAATCATCTTTATCGACTCACCAAGAAGAGCAGAGTTCTGAACAATTCCTATGCAATTCCTGCCATTCCTGTCATCCTTGGCCTCGTTTTGATGAAGAAGGTATTTAAGTTCAAACTTGACTTCTGAGTTCTTACTTCCAGGCAAAGCCAAAAAGTCACACTAACAATGGTAATCACAAAAATTTCTGAATAATTGTGTTTCTGATTTGAAGTATCAAAAACCATGTATTTCTCACAATTGTCATAAGTGTATTTAAAAGTTCAATGCAATGGGACAACAAGGCTAATTTTTACTCTAAATTGAGTTATTTACCTACACAACCAAATTTCTATAATTTGTTTTAAATGTGGTATTCCTTAAAAATGCGATGAAATTTGTTTCCCTCAGTATTAACTGCTTTATGTCAGGAAATAGTTGTCGCTGATTGCTATGTCATTGATCTCTTGTATATAGTCACATGATCCAGAGGTCTTAGTTACTTACCAAACATTATAACTGACCCTTCCATAAAGACTTACACAATTTTGTTCATTCTGTGGCAATAGCTCATTTGTGTTAAGATTCTGGAAAAGTAACACAATATACAGAATCTTAAGAATCAAATGCTTGTTAGTGACAAAATTCTCTTTTGGAAAATGCTCTGAACATCAATTATTTTTCCCTAAAGATGGAAAACTATTCAAATAAACTCTATGGCTGACAGGTAAAATATTAGCAATTTCATTACAACTCATTTCACTTGGAAAGGAGGGTCATGAGATCCCTATCTGCTCTATGATTCTGACTCATCATTGGTTTACTGTCCAAAAAGACAAATTGTAAGCATTTTCATAAATGGTTTTAAAATCTTCTACTGTTCACCATTCCTCTTGAAAAGTAACATTTTCCCCCCATTCTTACAGAAACATTCACCAAAAAATCATAACACCAGGGCACAGATAAGACTTTGGCCTCTCAACCTTTGATCGAATATGTAAATTTTTTTTCCTTTTTCAAGTTTTTATTTCAATTCCAGTTAGTTAACATACAGTGTAGTATTAGTTTCATGTGTAGAATTTAGTGATCCAACACATTTTTTTTTTTTTTTTTTTAAGTAGGCTCCATGCCCAGCGTGGAGCCCAATGCAGGGTTTGGACTCACAACACTGAGATCAAGACCTGAGCTGAGATCAAGAGTCAGAGGCTTAATTGTCCGAGCCACCCACATGCCCGATTCAATACTTCTACACAATACCCGGTGCCCATGAGAAGTGCACTCCTGAATCCCCATCACCCATTTAATGCACCTCCCCACTAAGAAGTAACAGTTTGTTCTCTATAGTTAACAATCTGTTTTCTGGTTGTCCTCTCTTCCCCTACTCCATGTTCATATGTTTGGTTTCTTAAATTCTACTTATGAGTGAAATCATATAGTATTTGTCTTTCCATGAAGAATAACTCATAGAAATGGGCTAACGCTACACTCAAATGGCCAACACTACAGTGAATTTCAAGTGAAAACTTGTGCTTGTCCAAGTTACCATCGTCTCAAAGTTTGGTTTTGCTCAGGACAAAGGGGAGAAAGAGCACAGCAAAGAGAAAAGTTACTTAAAGGAAACTAAAGAAACTCTTAAAAGAGAATGGATCTAAAATCCTTAAGCCCCAATAAGAGTAGGCAAGGAGACTAGGTCACCATTTTGAAACACTAAAGCATCTTGCTAAAATAGCAGGAACTCCCTGATCCACTCTTCTTTCCATCCCCTCCCACCCCAAAAATAAATTTAAATGAAAATAAATTGTTACTTAAACAAAATTGCTGCTACGTGTAGGATCATGTTAAGAATGAAAACTGTAGCAGCATTATTTGTAATAGCCAAGATACGGAAGCAGCCCAAGTGTCCATCGATCGATGAATGGATGAAGATGATGTAGCGTGGGTACAGACACATATGTACAGCTACATACGTACATATGCACACAATGGAATATTCCTCAGCTATAACAATGAATGAAATCTTGCCATTTGCAACAGCACGGATGAAGCTGGAGACTCTAATGCTAAGTGAAAGAAGTCAGAG
The DNA here is from genome assembly GCF_003265705.2 of Callorhinus ursinus. Taxonomy (NCBI): domain Eukaryota; kingdom Metazoa; phylum Chordata; class Mammalia; order Carnivora; family Otariidae; genus Callorhinus; species Callorhinus ursinus. Next base: position 2,426,239 of record NW_027397090.1, on the reverse strand, counting down.
AAAGACACACCGTATGATTTCACTCAGATGTGGAAGTTAAGAAACAAAGCAAACAAGCAAAGGGGAAAAAAATGCAAGAGAAATAGTCAAAACAAGAAATAGATTCTAAATTATGGCGAATAAACTGAGGGTTACCTGAGGGGTGGGGATGGGTTAGATAGGTGATGGGGCTTCAGGAGTGCACCTGCTGTGATGAGCACCGGGTGATATAGGGAAGTGCTGAATTACTCTATTGTATACCTGAAACTAATATAACACTCTATGTTAATTGGAACTACAATAAAAACTTAGAGTAAATAAAAAACAAAAACCACAAGAATTCCCAAACTGCAGGATTTTTAAAAGTACAATGCACTATCACTGCGTTGGATGAAAAAGTTAAAAAACTGTTCTCTTTTAGTGCTTCTCACCATTCTGGCAGAACACGGTATTAGTTTTATTGAGACCTAGGTAGATATGCAAATAGGTATGCGGTAGTGTTCGGCCCACCACTGTGATCAAAGTACGTGAATTTACCTTTGAAAGGTCTAAGAACAAAAGGGTTAAGTCACAGCAGTATATTGGCAAGGTCATCAACCCCTTAAAACTCAGGCCATGTCTTTTTTGCCTTCCTTCCTCTCCTGCAACGGTCTGCTAGCATGTCCAACTCCTGCTCACACTGCTCCAGCATCACCTTTTCCATGAATCCCCAGAAGTCCCAGGTAGAAATGCTCAATCTCTTCTTCCTGTTATGACTATCTGTTTGCATACCACTGCTGTTGCATTTATCATGATGTTTATATGTTTATATGTATTCAGTAGTCTGTAATTTCCCTTAGATCAGGAACTCTCTTCTACCTTTGGACCACAGGACTGCGGACAACACCGGCATAGAGCAGATACTCAATAAGCGTCGGAATATTTTAAGAGTTACCTAGTGTCATGTTCCTTAGCATTCTGATTGACACACAGCCTTGGAATCTTTCCTATCATTCAATTCAGAGGGGCCTTTCCCAACAGAAACGAAATACCCTCTCCTGCTATAATTTTGCTCTCAACCCCCAAATCAACAAACAAGTTTGTGCCCACTCAACTTCCAAGTTCTCATCAAACTATCTTTATTATGGCTTCATTCTCTGAAAAAAACTTTTTCCTCTCTGGTGCACAACTGTGAATCAAGGAAGACCACAGTCCAATTCAGGATGTGCTTAAAGTCATTTCAATCATTTTTGAGCACATTTGTCAGTGCCTAGGCTGAGCACTAGTTCTAGGGCATATGTCTCCATGCAAGTGGGGAAGGCCAGCTCCTTGGTTTCCTTTCCTCCGGGCCCAGATCCCTTTGAGTCTCTGTCTCCCCAAAACTATTAGCTCATGAATGATTAAAACTAAAACATTAGGGTAATAATTTTTCAACATGTCTCTTACAGATACCCAAAAAAGTTAAATATGTATATATTTAATTTCCAAGGACAGTCTAATGATTCATAACTAATAACAATCTCCAGCCCCACTCGTCAAGCTCTGCTTGTGGAAATAGGTTTTCAAAAACTATCTAGACTTCCCTTTCCAGGGTGGATTAAAATGACCACAATGACCATATCTTCCAGTTACCCAGGACCAGTCCCTAGTTTATACTTGTCATCCTGAGGTAATTAGTAATAGCATCCTTTTTCATTCTCAAATGTGTCCTGGCTTGGACAATGAAGTATATGATCACCCTTAGTATAACTCTGTCATAGTGGAGCTGAGAGACACTTGACAGCATCCTCTGATGTTACAATTCACTACTTAGCCCAAGGTAAGAAAACCTATCACCAACCAGATTTTCCTTTTCATAAACCTCCACTATAGCAGCAGTGATGGCAAAACGCAGCTTTCCAGTAAAACAAACATGTTTCTTATATTGGGAGGATACACTTTTTTGACCTTGCTGTAAAACCAGCTCAACAATGTTACCCAACTAGCTGCTTTGTTACACAGTGAGAAAATGTATGCAAAAGAGGTCATTTCAACCAAGCAAAATCTGTCTATGAAATAGAGATTATCTCTATTAATTACATGTCTCCAGTGACCTACTTATGGAGGAAAAAAAACTTTCCACCAAAAGCCAATATGATGTCTCTTCCAAGGCTGTACTTAAACATATGAAAGAAATTTTGAGTCTCTCTTCTTGTTCTATCAACACTAAGCTGCCTTTGCTGTGATAATAACAAAGCTTAGTCCTCTAAGGTGAGGGGAAGCAAGGGAGAATCATTTGAGGATTATTTCCATTTCACCCCAATCATACAGACAAGCTCCTGAAGTCTTGTCTTTGGAATGATGGAGAAGGCACTATGGCAAAATAACTATAACCAGGTGCTCATTTTGGGTTGAGTGTTTCTTTCTTGGAGATAAAGGGCCTATCTTTCTGAAATCCTAGATTTTTATTTATGTTTTTTTTTTAAGTAGGCTCCATGCCCAGCAAGGAGCCCAACGCAGGGCTCGAACTCATGACCCTGAGATCAGGACCCAAGCCAAGATCAAGAGTTGGATGCTCAACCAACTGAGCCACCCAGGTGCCCCTGGAATTCTAGATTTTTTTTTTTTAAAGATTTTATTTATTTGACAGAGAGACAGCGAGAGAGAGAACACAAGCAGGGGGAGTGGGAGAGGGAGAAGCAGGCTTCCCGCGGAGCAGGAATCCCAATGCGGGGCTGGATCCCAGGACCCTGGGATCATGACCTGAGCTGAAGGCAGATGCTTAATGACTGAGCCACCCAGGTGCTCCTGGAATTCTAGATTTTTAATGTACTAATCAACTGTGTGACTTTAGACCAATTACTTAAACTTTCTGAACCTCGGTTTCCTCATCAGTTAAGGAGGCAAAATAATACCATTTCTGTCATGATTGGTTCTAAGAATTAAAGTCACTTTAATTCTAGAAAACAGTATTCAAATAATTATTATGATATGTGGTGCTAACTGTGGAAATGGAGAGAGGAAATTGAGGGTTTAGAAGACTGAATGCATCTGCAAGACAAATATAGAAGCAAAAATCATAACCTTTCAGATCAGGATGTTGGTGATATTTCTAATAAATGGGGAAGTTAGGAAAGTAGTGCCTGTTTTCATTTTCTAGGTTGTTATAACCAAGTACCACAGACTGGGTGACGTAGAACTATAGAAATTTATTCTCTCACAAAGGCTTCTGAGGGAAAATCTCTTCCTTGCTTCTCTCCTGGCTTCTGGTGGTTGTTGACAATCCTTGATGCTTCTTGGTCTGTGGCAGCTTAACTCCAATCTATGCCATTGTCTTCATTTGGCCATCAGTCCACTGTATGTCGGTGTCCAAATTTCACTTATATTATAAGGTCACCAGTCATAATGGATTCGGGGCCCACCTTCATCTAGTATGACTACATCTTCACTTGATTGCATCTGCCAAGAGAGTATTTCCAAATAAACTCACATTCACAGATTCCAAATTCATCATGAATTGGGGGCACTCTAGTCAACCCACTACCCGGTTGAGAAAGGTCATCCCCAGCTCAACACCCCAAGAAACTTGATGTAATAATTACTGGTAGGATTTTACAGAAATTTAAAGGATATTAGGGGATTCCTCCACGTTTTCTAAACATAGCAAATCTTTTATACTTCCAACATGAAAGGGAAAAGGGCTTTTCATTGTTTCCATTTGTTGTAACTACCCTTTGGACTGTTTCTGGGATGCTCAAGAATTTTCTCCTCAAAGTTTCTGCCCCAACACTCGTGTTTTATGTGAAACAACCTTCTCCACTGAAGTTACTTTATTAGGAGTAAATGTGGGTGAGCAATTAAGATTTTGCAACATAACTTGAATTTCATCAGCAACAACCCCACAAGTTTAGATTCAGGGGTCCAATCCCCATGTTATTTGGCCAAACCATTGTTCAACTTTTTAACTTTCAACTTGAAAGTCTTTTGATAAGGCATACACTTACTAGTTCAACACAAACTCTCCCACATTCTATCCCTAGTCCCCACTGTCTTATACCAGGTCCCATCACACATTTATGGTACCTGCTGGAGCCCTGGAAGCAGCAGTTTGCCAGCCCTGAACTCCATGACCTCTCATAACCTATGGTCCTGAAACCAGCCCTCCCTACCCCAGCTATGCCCTTCACTTAATCCATTTCACCCCAAATCCCCTCACTCAACAATTATGGGGTTATTTTCCCTTGTTTTTCAGTTGTTTTGTAATTATTCTCAGTTCAGCTTTTTCTCCCCCACAACTAGATTAAAAATAGCTTTGTATTTTGTATCCTCCCACAGCACCTAGCCTAACAATCTGCACAGAACAGACATTCAAATGCATGCTGGCTAAAAACCAAAGGGCCAGCAAGACAACATCCTGCCATTATTCTCATCTTCCAGGGCTCGACACAGTGCCGCCCTTAGAGTTGGACAGAGAAGCTTCCAAAGGCCTTATTCTGAACCTCATCCCTCCCTCACTCCCCAGTGGACCAGTGAGGCCAAAGGACCAAGGGGTTCTGCCCACTTATAGTCCATGTTCTCTCCCTAGCTTCATATCCATGATCCAGGCACTTAAGACCCTGGAATTCCACTGGCCTCGGCCCCACTGCCCTGGTCTATGTGGGCCCTTCCTCAATCCATCCTCTGGAGCATAAACATGCCACTAGAAGGTACATCCCTAGTCTTGAAGGGTAGCCAAGGGACAGATGTTTTGACAGGGTGTGGACAAAAGTTGGATGTACTGGGGTGATTGCATGCGAACCTTCTGCGCTGTGTGTGGGGGTGGGAGTGGCAAGCGGATGCTAGCTTGATGTCCAGCTTCCATTTATACCCATGCCTGGGTCCAGTAAGTGCTAAGTGGTTCAGTGGGCATTCAGGGTTGAAGAGGTAAGTATTAGTGGCAAAATTCTCTTCTCTCTCACTTTTACGCAGGACATACTCTCCAGTCTCAGTCTATTTTGGTATAGATCTACCCGTTAGAGAAATAATGGACTTTTAGTTATTTGCTGAAAAAATGATAGTTTAAAGAGAGTACTTGTTTTCACCCAGGGCTTCTAAGAGCTGAAGAAAACTTCAAAAGCATGTGAGGATGGTACATACTATTGGCTAAATGTGCTAAGATTCTTCTGAGTTAGCCAGTGTTTCTGGACCAGCCATATTAGCCAAGAAAATTGGGAATGATGTCACATGGTCACAACATTCAAATCAATATCCAAAAAACCATAAGCACAGAGCATATCTAGTTTCCAAATGCATGATTATAAAATACATTCAAGTTAGGCAGTGCAGTGTGAAATCTATTTGACAGTACTAATGAAAAGTGCATTTAAAGTATCTTTGAAGTAGCCATTAAATCACACTTTATATATTCTCCTATGATCCAACCATTATCTATACTTTGAAATCCAAACAGAATCTAATGGGAGATGGAAATGAGAGGGACTTGGCAGAATTTCACCGAAGTCAGGTTGTCCATAGGAGAAACAAGATTAGGTATAGGCACTGTAGTGCATATTAAATGTGTGCGTATTAAAACAGTCATTTCCATATTCTCTCTCATGCACTGGAAAATTAGTTACAGTAGCTCTCAAGCTCAGACTTGAGATTTTCCCTTACTGGTTATGATACTGTGAGCCTAATTCCTGCTTTACATCCTCTATGGAAATGAAAATTCAGCTCTGATTTTCCTGATGAAGACAGTGAGTATTTTTAAGGCACTTGGTCAGTCTCCGGTTGTCCCTGCCCCCACTCCGACATATATGGATGCATGTTTTTCCACTATAGACTTCAGGGAAAAAATTTCAACCTCTTTGGCACATTAGTGAAGTATTTGCATTCAACTCTGTGCAGAACTTACATGCCCACAAACCAACAACAATCCAAACCAAGAATCCTTGGCTAATGCTCTCTCATACAGTTTGATGTACATTCTCCAGCTGTTTTTTCCTTCTTCTCCCTCCTCCTTTCTCAAATTCTGCATCTTCTTGGGTTCCTGGAGGATACATTTTTTTCATTCATCCACTAACTTTTTATAATCAAAACATTGTCCTGCAGATAAGCAGGGTTTTTAATTTTCTTTGTTGTGATTGTGACATCAGGTCAACCACCACCTGACAAAAACTCATCCTCTGTCGACCCTATCCTGCCCTTTTCCCCCATGAAGTACATCTGTGACAGATACAAGACTAAGAGTCTAGACATACAAATATACTGACGCACCCATCCTTTCATATAACTTTAAGTCTCCAGGCCATCAGGAGCTGAAGCTGCTTACAGACTGAAGCTGAGCCCCCTTTACATGGAAACTTGCCTGCTCCTAAAGTCTGGTCAGTTCCAGCCCACAGGAGGAAATGTAGAGAGAAAATACATGAAAAGGACTGTTTTCCTACTAGATCTCTGGGAACCAATCTTTTAAAAGGGGGGTTAGTAGTGTGTCCTTTGTTTTTCTTAAAGGAAAGTCATTTTCATTCTTCTTGGCATACCTGTTAGAAAATACATGTAGTGGTTTTAGAATGATATTATTGGCAATACAGCCTTAATTTAAAAAATTTCAACACAGGCAGCCAATTATTTCCAGAAAGGTTTAAGATAAAATAGCATCCATAATGTTCAGATTCTGAGGGATTATTTATTTGCTGGTTTGCCTTGTTTGTTTTGGGGGGAATTACGGTGAACAGTGAATTATGGTGAACAGTGAGGAAAATGTGGAGGCCTTGAGAGACTGAGAGATGAGCAAATCTAAGAAAAAGATTTAGACATGAAAATAATGGCAGAAAAGATGCTCTGAGAAGATTTAGGTTTTTAAAGCCTTGGTCTGGGGCACAAAACAAAGAATTTGTTGATGAACTTCACTATCTGGAGTTGGAAACTGACAAGCTCTTCTTGGTCCTGTACTCTGAGGGATGTTACATGTTACACCAGCTGGTAAATTTGATGAATAAATCTTTCTCCTTATGATATATTATTTATAATAATTACTTTCTGTCCCTTTACAAATTCCAACATCACCTCACCAAGTATATATTTTGATATAATAAAGGAATCAAATGCTACAAAAGACCCAGGTCATCCAGCAAGCAGAGGTAATCTCTTCCAGAATCATCTACCAGTGCAGCCCTGGTTAGCTTTGATACCTCAGAGAAACAGGAGCTAATTTAAAAATCACCACCATTTTACCTTAGGTTTTTTAATATGCCTCATTTTGTTATTATAACCAAATTTAATTAGTCCTGTTAAGCACCAGAATTAAAACGCCTAGAACAATCTGATTCTCACCTACTTTCTATCTAGCATCAAGCAATGAAAACCTTGCCTGACAAGGGAATTCTGTCATGTCAGCGGACAGGTAAAACCAAGGGTAACTCAATCCAGGGTTTTCTAAAGGTTGCCATCTACTGCTTTATTACGAGAATCCAGAAAGGACCACTGCCATTTACCTAGTGGTGACATGACCTGCTGGGAAAGTATGTCCCAAAAGGCTTACCAAAATCCCCAACCAGCTTTATGGAAGCCAACAATCCTCACACATCATTCAGAGGAAATTTATAAATATTTATGATTAATGAAATGGTGAAACCTCAATTTATTAGTCTTGTTCTTTTTCTCTCCTCCTCCAAGCCAACTCTTGGATAAGGCAAGGCTCCTTACACTGTACCTCTGCCTAAGACTATGCAAGAGACAGACAGGGAAAAAGTGAGGAAAGTTTCGTTTACCCACGAACTGTGTGCCAGCCACCACACCCACCATTCTTATAAATGACATCTCAGTAAATAGTGTTGTGACTAGATCTTAACCATCTGGGAAAAAAAGAGTCACATCTGTATGGCCCATCAAAATAAATCCCAGATGAATTAAAGATGTATATGCAAAACAATCTCAATGATTAACAGACTTCAAGAAGGTAAAGCTGAATATCTGTCCAATGTTGCACTGGGGAAATTCAGATTATTTCAATATAAACAAAATGTAAAACATGCCGTTTTAAAAAAAAAAAAAAAACATGAAAAAAACAAAGGCCTAGCTAGGGAAAAATCTACTCCAACCTAAAGAATTTACATTTTTCGTTTAAAGAGCTATTGCAAATCAAGTTTTAAAAGACAGTATCAACAGAGAAAGTACAAAAAGGCAATTCGCAAAAAGAAAATCCAAGTAGGCATATGAAAAAATATTTGCTTCACTATAGTAAAAGAGTACAAATTAAAACCACGAGATACTATATTTTATCTACCACAGGGGCTATTTGTCTATTAGTGAGAATGTCAGAAAACACACAATTTCAATTCATTCCTGTACCCCCTGTGCACAGCAATGTGATGGATAGGACAGCTTGCATCATCACTCAAAATGTGACACTGTGTCATCCAGAAATTCGAATTATAAAAAACGTAACCTAAAGAAATTGCTGGCCATGTAGCAAAGATATAGGTAATAGGACAGTGATTACAACGTTATACATAATATCAAAAAATAAATTTTAAAAAGTGCACAGTGGTAGGAGATGAAATCAATCAGTCATGGTGATGTTACCCAATGAAGATATCATACAATCAAAAAAATCAATGCAGATGCATACTTACTGACATGGAATGATGTTCCTAGTACACTAAATGAGAAAGTAATGCATAAAGCCTACTTTGCCAGAAGGGAGTATATTAAAGGTTAAGAGAGCTCCCTGGGCTCAAATTCTAGGTCTGCCACTCACCTGCTGTCTAACCTTGAACCTCCTGGTCTTAGGAAAATGGGAATGATAATAGTACATGCTTAGACCAGTGCTTATCCCATAATTAACACCACCAAGTGTGTTACCTTTAGGCAGAAACAATCTGGATGATTTTTATGCTTACATGCATGCACACACACATATACATACACACATACACTTTTTTTTTTTAAGATTTTATTTATTTGAGAGGGAGAGAGAATGAGAGATAGAGAGCACGAGAGGGAAGAGGGTCAGAGGGAGAAGCAGACTCCCTGCTGAGCAGGGAGCCCGATGTGGGACTCGATCCCGGGACTCCAGGATCATGACCTGAGCCGAAGGCAGTCGCTTAACCAACTGAGCCACCCAGGCGCCCCACACATACACTTTTAAAGTGGAATTATAGTCACAAATATTAATGGGGGCCATCACTGGGTAGTAGGAATACGGTGTTTTTATCACTCATGCATTAAAAAGTAAACAAAATCCCATTCTCATTTGCTTATGAGAGTATCACATATATTAGTTGTCAAAATGTAAACCTAAGAGTTTTTGCTAAAAATTAAAAAAAAAGTTTTAGTATCAGTTTACTGTCACAAGCAGGGATAAAGTCTTTTTTCTCCCTCTTCTCAATGCGAGGGTTTCATATCCTGTAGGCTCTTCTAATACTAAAGTTATCCATTTTACATGAGTTTTAAAACGGTATTAACTATTAATACAAATTTTAGATCCCCAAGATACTTGTGTCAAAACATTCTCTGATAAGACTTTTAGCTGAAAGGTCTACATTTATAAAATGAAGACTTGAGCTGCACTATATTTCTTCCTAAACCTGCAGAAAAATGTGAGCATCGTACTCTAAATTGTTCATAGACATGGAGTTTATTACCCTGTGCTGGAAGCCAAACTGGGATCTCATTTCTACTTTGACAATTAAAAATAAAATCTTGTACTTGAATTACATGTTCTTGTGGGTGATTTTTCTTTTTTAAAATGCAAATGTAGAAGTGATACTTTTTATCCATCCGACTAGCAAAAATTAAAGCCAGATAATAACTAAATGTTGGTGAATGTACAGAGAAGTTGAAATTTGCATGCCTTGCTGTTGGGAACAATAAATTAGTATAGACGCTTTGGAGAGACTCTGGCAATATTTACCAAAAATAAAAATGTACCCTAATCTAGACTGGTTTTTTAAAGATTTTTATTTATTTGAGAGAGTGGGTGAGTGAGAGAGTGAGCGAGAGAGAGAGAGCACCAGCAGGGGGAGGGTCAGAGGGAGAAGCAGACTCCCTGCCAAGCAGGGAGCCTAATGCCGGGCTCGATCCCAGGACTCCGGGACCATGACCTGATTTGAAGGCAGATGCTTAACCGGTGAGCCACCCAGGCGCCCCTAGATTGCTCTTCTAGGATACTATGGAATTAGTTCATTTTCTTAGATGTGATCATTTTATTGTGGTTACATAAGAGAATGACCTTGTTATTAGAAGATCAATGATGGAATATTTAGGAGGGAGGTCTAAAACTTTTAAAAGATTCAATTAAAAAAGACCCTTAACACACCCATATATGCATGTAGGTGTGTGTCTGTATGTATAAATATGTGTATCTATCTATATATAAAAATGCTATAGACAACGTCTGTGTCTCCCCAAAAACTCCTTTGTTGAAACCTAATCCCCAAGGTGATGGTATTAGGAGATGGATCCTTTGGGAAATGCTTAGATTATGAATGGGATTAGTGCCCTTGTAAAAGAGACTGCAGAGAGATCTATTTACCCTTCTGCTTTGTAAGGACACAGCAAAAAGACAGCTATCTATGAACCATGACGTGGGCTTTCACCAGACACAGAATCCGCTAGCATTAGATATTGTACTTCCCAGGGGCGCCTGGGTGGCTCAGTCGGTTAAGGGTCTGCCTTCAGCTCAGGTCATGATTCCAGAGTCCTGGGCTTGAGCCCTGCGTTGGGCTCCCTGAGGGAGCCTGCTCGTCCCTCTCCCTCTCCAGATCCCCCCCACCCCGTTTGTACTCTCTCACTCTCGCTCTCTCTCAAATAAATAAAATCTTAAGAAAAAAAAGATACTATACTTCCCAGTCTCCAGAACTAAGAGAAAGAAATTTCTATTATTCTTAAGCCATTTAGTCCGTGGTATTCTGTTATAGCAGATTGAACACACACACACAGACACCCACACAGGGCGAGGGGAGTGGGGAGGAGGGAAAGAAGGGGAGACGGGGGAGAGGGGGAGGAGAAGGGGACAAAGCTTCTATGGTAAAATTAAATAACTGGATAATTTAGGTAAAATGAAAGCAGTTGAGTATGGTATGCTCTTTCAAGTTTTCCACAGATTTGAAATTTTCAAAACCAAAGAGTTGGAGAGAAAACGTGGCATAGCTTCGTGTGCCCAAGGCAGCATGCACTCCTGCAGTGTTTGTAACTGTGAAGAATGGAACGTTGCCCCAGTGTCCAAAACAAATGCGTATTTGTTGGATGAAACCACAACAAAGCCATCTCCATTTGTACGTTAACAAGGAACCAAGCTTTCCTCCTCCTCACAACCCAGACCAGTCACAACTGTGTGCTCTGAGCTCTTGCACTTCTAACAAACTCCAGGTTTGAAAAATCAGAAGCTTCCTTGGAAGCTGCTTTGCGAGGAACTAATATGCCACACACATGCCATGTGTCCTTTTTCTCTTTCATTATGGTAATCAAGCAGCTCTTCAAGACAAGGACCCTCTTGAAACCCTTTCTTTTGACGTGGGCAATGGCCAGTGTAAAAATAAACTAATGGGTAGGGCTGTCCCTCCACCGCAGCCCTGCTCTGTGCCTCCTGGCAAGGGGGCATGCAATAGATGTACGTACCAAACAAAGAAATGGATAAGTGAATGAGAAAGAAAGGAGAGAGAGAAAATAGATAAAGAAGCAAGTGGACCATGGAGAGGTAGCAAAGCCAGCCACATCTCCCAGATTTATTAAAACCAAAAGGAATTCTGGCGCCCTGGAAACATAACCAGAACATGGTGCATATCAACAAAATCACCAAGAAGTCAGAGAAGACCACCTTGTTATTTCCAGTTGTCTTTTTGTTCTAGGGCAAGTACGGACATTTTGCTCAGTGCTCTCCATAATTGCTCCAACAATATTTCATTAAGAACAAAATATTGGTTAGCAGGGAAGAGGAACAGCCCACATTAGGGAATCTTTTTGGCAGGAGATGAAACTGTCTTTTCAATGACTGATGAAAATAGGATGGAAAAACAAGAGCAAGCCCGAATAAATATTCCAAAGAAGTAAGCATAGTCTAAAATCGTTCCTCCTCCAGTGGTACAAGGGGTACAGTGATTAATAGAGGATTATTTCATGGGAGAAAATGGCACCTTAGAAGGGTAAGTCACCTTTAATTTCCATCACTAACCTAGACAATCCCTAACCAAGAACAAAGAGGAAAGAAAACAAACAAAAAAACCACTTTCCAAGTGAGGGTATCAATTGTGAAAATTTTTTTTAAGATTATTTATTTATTTATTTGAGAGAGAGAATGAGATAGAGAGCATGAGAGGGGGCAGGGTCAGAGGGAGCAGCAGACTCCCCGCTGAGCAGGGAGCCCGATGCGGGACTCGATCCCGGGACTCCAGGATCATGACCTGAGCTGAAGGCAGTCGCTTAACCAACTGAGCCACCCAGGCGCCCTGTAAAATGTTTTTACATTTGCAATTTGTAACCCAATTTTTGAGGGGGGAATCAGAAGGGACCTTAGGGATTATTTTCCCCAACACCCACATTTTGCCCATGAGCTCAGAAAGCTGAAGGTCTCCTAACAATTTAGATTCACAACCTAGGACTCTAGCTCTACATTTCCTATTTTCTACCTGGTACCACTTCTCTCTTTCCTTCACATTCTCCATCCTTTGAAATTTGCCTCAGTTTCCCAGTCTTCTGAGGCTTCTCTTAGGAAACTAAATTTTTTTTTTAAATTCTTACGACAATGAGGACATTTGCATATAGATTCCATGTTATTAATATTCTCAGGTGGGATAATGATATATGATGTAGAAGAATGTTCTTAAGAAGTATTAGAGGTTCCATGCCATAAAAGTCTGCGACTTTCAAGTGGTTCAGCAAAGCAGAATAGATAGGTAAACAAATACGGCAAAATGTGTACAATTATTGAGTTCAGACTGAAGAGGAGTTCACTATATAATGGTTTCAATTCTTCATTTTTAAAATGTCGTATAATAAAAATGAGGAAATGAAGGTATGCTTTTAAAAATCGTTCTTTTAAAGCATTTCAAATTTTGAGGAACAGATTCCCTACAACTATGGGGTCCCTACAACTACCCCGTAAGTTATAAGGTACCTCACTGCAAGAGGGAAGGATAACAAAAGGTCACTGGTGATCTCGAGAGGAAGGTATTCTTTCTAGCTGTGGAGGAGATGCGAGGGCTCAGTGTGCAGGCACTCAATTGCTACTACTCAGTTGTGTTTGATCACCATTATGTCTAGGAAGACATGGGGTGGGCAGAAGAAAATGAGATTGGAAAGCTCAGGGGAGCTGTCTCATTCGAGACCGTGGAGATGGGTCTAGACAACACCAGAGTCCAGAGAGGAGAGGTGAGTCCTCAATAACAGGGACCATTTCCCTTGTTCTTTTCAACACAACTTTTAACCCACGTAGTACCCTTTCTCATTTAAGTACGACACTGGACAGGCAGAATCTTGGAGTCTGAAACACTAAATATCAAGGTGCATGCACCATACTGGAATGTTACATGGGCTCTTTTCCATATCTAAGACTAGGGATGTTTGTTTTCAAACTCAGCCGTAATTTTTGTTACTTTCTGGCATGAGTTCACTGTGATTCTTTTTCTTCTAACCATAACACTGCTTAAACAATGTCTTAGTGCTGAAATCTGTCCCCTTTCTCACTTTTGCCACTGTTTTTCCAAATGAAATAGCAAAGTCTTGGCAGGGAATGGTTGTTACAGATTGTTACAGGTCCTTACTTCTTGAAATATTGTAACACAAAAATCCTCTTATTTTCATTTTCTTCCTATATAAGCCTTGAGTGGCAGAAAAGTAACCTTTAAAACAAATCTAATCCTAGACACAACACTATATAAAGTATATGGCGTAACTGAGAATAAGGGATTTTTTTCAGGAATGTAAGATTGCTTCAGCATCGGGAAATATAATGATCGATTATTGGATTAACCTCTCAATCAATTTAAGCACCATTTGATCAAATTCAGTACTTGTGCCTGACTTTAGTAAACTGGGAATAAAAAGCAACTTTATTAACTTTATGAAATATATCAGATATTATTCCTAATGGAACTACATTTAAAGCATTCCCACTACAGTCAGGAGTGAAAAGTATCTGCCGTTGCTGCTACTACTCTATGTTGTATTGGAGGTCCTAGCCAAAGAAATAAGAAAAGAAATACGCAGTATCAATACTGGAGAGGAAGAGCTAAGACTGCTATTTGACTGATTAGAAAATTCTAGACAGATATTTCCAGCAAAATGTAGACTACATTAATGCACATGGGCACTCTTCTACTACAAACAGAAATTCTGGATAAAATATAAGAAGCAAAATTTTAAATCTGAAGTCAAGCCTGAAAGAGAAGTTCATTCAGGACTAGGGAAAAAAAAAAAAAAAAAAAGATTGTGCGCAGAGTCACCTCTGTGCTCAGATGCTTCATGTGACATAACTAATCAAGACTTCCAGAGTATAGGACTTGTGGGTTTCCCAGACAGTATGTCTAAACCTAATGATAGCAAAATCATATCTAGGAAATGTGTCTAGGGAGAAGAACGAGAGCTTGTTCACTTAGAGTACATGAAGGAGACCCTGAAACCAGATGTCTTGTATACCATTCCTCCCATAAGACTAGGGTGGGGGGAGGGTGGTCGAGGCTGGAGCCCCTTCTATACAAAGTCAGAAGCATCCTAGAAAAAAACAGAATACAGACAGTAATTATTTTCCACAAAGACACTCATTGCTTTTGTTTACGGCTGTATTCTAAAGAAGCAATGTCAAATCATCTAAGCTGGTGTATCTCCCCTAGGAAGTACCATAGTGAAAATAGGAAAACCTCCACTGAACACCTGGCCAGATGGGGCCGAATATCTTCTCCATCTAGTGTTAACCTGGCTCTGTACTTACTCCTCCCTTTGAACCTGATTCAAGTCTATTGCTCTTACCACATCTACATGAATCAGAGTACATATCTTCTTCTCTGGTTTCTTAGTTATGATTGTACAAATTTCTCTGAGCCTGAACTCTTATTATGTACAAATAAGAAATGCACTTGTTTCTTTATCCCCATCAATTAACCATGTAAAGCCCAATTACTGGGAATGGAATCCATCTTTCCAGAGACTGTTTTATAGAGCTTGTTCCTAAGCTCCATCTGCTACCACCCAGCACAACTCCTTGGAGGACTCCTGTGTGGAGGTAGCTGGGCTCACCAAACCTGAGAAGCACTTAGAAAAAAGGTGCAAGTAATGGCCTCCTCTCTCAAGAAGCTTACTGTGAATGGATGAGATGACAGGTCACCAGAAATGGAACATGAAATTCAATGCAAAGACCGCCAAGAGAGTGAGACAAAGGACTGGTGGGGGCTAGAACAAAGGACAGGGCACCCCTTCTTGGCCAGAGGGCAGAATGAAAAAGGGCAGGGGGTCTGCATCCTGACAGATGGGTAGCACTCTGATGAGTGGAAATGGTAAAAGAGTGTGTTCCAAAGAAGGGTATGGGCTGAAAAAAAGGCATTTAAGAAAGAAAGTGTACGTCATGGAGTGATGGTGACCATGTGTGCGTAGGCCTATGTGCATGGTTGCGTTGAGGGAAGAAATTCTTTTAGCAAGCTCTGAGCTTGCTAAAGGCATAAAGATTGATTCAACAAAAACAATTTCCTTGGCCATTTTTCCCCATCAGATTTTACCCCCCAAAAAAGACAATGAAGAAACAACCTCCTATGTGCAAACTGTCCCGCAAATTACTGAATGTTATAGGGCAACATAAACGGCCCTTCCATCTCCTTTCTTTGGGGATCAGCCATGGATTGATAAATGAACATTTTCAATCTCAGATTTTAACTGTTAAGCTAAACCTGCAAATAGAAAATGCTTCAATCAGGTGGTGGTATGTATAGCCTTGTTATGTGACATACACCAGATGATGATTCTGAAAAGATTAGATCATACTCACGGTTGGGGAGTTTTAAATTATATGATGCTAGGGCTCACCCTGAGAAATTCCCAAGGTGATTCTACTATGTCATTACGGTTGAGAATTCCTGGGCGAGAGCTATGAACTTTTTACACCTTGGTTTTTTTTTCTTCTAACTTTCAGAAAGTAACAATAAACTACATTACATTGAAGGAATATACATATGAATGCAAACTGAGATAAACTATTTAGATAGAAACAGGTGCTTAATAACCTCACCAACTTAATTCAGGGCCTTAGCATGCTACCCTGGCTCTGAGAGCTACTCCAGGAGTGGGTTTAACTCAGTCCAGTCCTTCTCTACCTGGAGTAGTGCAAGCATCTCTACAAAGGCATCTGCAGAGAGACACATCTCTCCCTTCAACAAGAAATTACTATGTTTCCATTTTCCTCTAGGTAAGGGGCTGGCGTAGAAGGCGGAGAATTTAAAAAAAAAAAAAATCCAAACAAAAATTTCCTTAATTTTCTGGAAAAGAATAAACCCATTCCTTCTGACTTCTGAGCTTAACTTTTCTAGATGCCACGTAGCTAAATGAAAAGGTTAGCCACATGAAGCCCTCTTCAGAGAGCTCCCTTAGCCAGGATGGTTATTCTCAAGTATCTGGTCTTCCCTTCCAGAGCTTTCACTCCAAACACAAACTTCAGTTGGAATTTTTAAGAGGGGTTTTAAGGCAGAGATTTAAATAAACTTCATGTGTCACCTTGTACCTATTAAAATATAGTGCATGGTCCTCTCTAGGCCTCTAAGGGCACCTCAAACTGAGGAGGGATCAATAAGGAGGGGCCATTAACCTCCTCCCATCCATCCCACTCTGTTGGGTCAAAACATCTTCCCAGACCAAACGAATTTGTTAAATTCCTCTGTAAAGGCCCAACAGAGGATAAGGAGTCTTTTAAAGAAGGGAGAACATTACGAGTGAATCAGAAAAAAAAAACAACAACACTATAAAATGCCAAGCAAGTGGTGTCACTATTTCGTGGTTTAAAAATTGTTTATCCATCAACAGATGAACAGATAAACAAAATGTGGTGTAGCCATACAATGGAATATTATTCAGTCTTAAAAAGGAAGGAAATTTGGGTATATGCTACAACATGGATGACCCCTGAAAACAGTATGTTCAGTGAAATAAGCCAGGACAAAAATCATGATTCCTTTTACACAAGGTATCTAGCTAGGATAGGCAAATTCATAGAAACAGAAAGTGGAATAGAGCTTCCCAGGGCCTGGAAGGCAAGGGAACACAGAGTCACTGTTTCATGGGTAACAGTTTCTCTTTGGCATGATGAAAAGTTCAGGAAATGGATAGTAGTGATGGAAGTACAATATTCTGAATGTACTTAATGACTGGATTTGATGCTTAAAAATGAGTAAGACAGTCAATTTTGTTATGCATATTTCACCACAATAAAAAAGTATGTTTAATAACAAGTATCTTCCACCTCCTAGGCCCATGCTTAGCACAAAACCCAGGAAGCTAGAATCTGATTATATTTTCCTTAAGCTGGCTAATTTATTACTGCACTAAAAAACCATCAAATCTAGATCTTAGTTTCCTACCGCCCAGTTTCCACCAATCAGATGGGGCCTTACAGAGTGCCCTTCTTTCTTAGGAAAGCTCCCCTCTTTTGCATTGCTTCACCTTTCTTTTGGGATGAAGCCCAAACAATATATTACCGACTTTCTTTGAAGGGTCTCAAAGCCTGATGAACTACAAAGTTTCCAATCCACAGTCAAGTTTTTACCCACATGAATTACCCAGATATATGTAAAACTAGTTCCTTCTAATAATCTTATGAGTCTGTAGAAGTTTCTGGAATATCTGTCTACAGGATTTCATTAGAAAACTGAGCTGCTGTTAAAAGAAAAAAGCAAAATCATAGGTTAATATGATATATTCAGAAAACTCAAATTACTTGACTGAAATTCAGCAGTAGGATCTTAAATTCCAGTAACACAAACGACTTTATGCTTAGAGTCCTGGAGACATACTGTCTCTTCTCTCATGGAAAACATATAAGTACACGAGACATAACAATATGTCATTTACGTGAAGTTGGGAAGTACTGTGCTATCAAGTGCCACAGTGAGTGGAACAGAAGCGCGATGGAAAGTCTGAGAAAGGGTGGAGTCTCCTTAGTCCTATGCAAAGATGGAGCACCTAGAGTAAATAAAGAATGAGGATTAAGGGCAAGGAGGGTGTTTGAAAAACACAGAGTACAAAAGAATTATCACGTATGAGGCACTGATGAGAGTCACCAAGCTCAACTAGGGGATTTATTCTAAGAAGTAGAAAATAACATGAAGGGGGGGAGGGGGCTGAAACCAAATGGGGTGAAGAGGGAGTGGTTTGAATTACTGAAAAGAGTCTAGTTGTGTGTGGCAAAGGTCCCAAGTGCTGGAAAGTACCTTTTAGCTATTAAATTCTCCCGGAAAAATCTATAACAAAAAAAACAATACTTGTTTCATGCCTGATTCAACTTATATTTTCAACCATTCTGGATATTAAAACATAAAATTTTTTCAATGTAAGATCAAGTAACTTTATGCTAATTTTTTTTTTTTTAAGATTTTATTTGAGAGCAAGAGAGAGCATGAGCTGGGGGAGAGGCAGATGGAAAGGGAGAGGCAGACTCCCCACTGAGCAGGGAGCCCGATGTAGGGCTCCATCCCAGGACCCTGAGGTCATGACCTGAGTCAAAGGCAAACACTTGACCAATTAAGCCACCCAGACGCCCCATAATTTTTGTTTTTCAGAATGGAATTCTAATTAAGCCACTCCCACCCCCAGTATTTACCATGAAATGTTGGGCCCCATTGTAAATGGGCTCAGTTAAAGTGGCCTCTTCCCTCAATTAATCATCATCTCATCAGAGGGCTTCCTGTAGGTCTTAACTAGTTTATTCTAGCCCCAGCCCAGAGTTAGATCCCAGTATGAGATTTCTGCGCTCCTGGGAGCAAACCTGTTACTAAATACCTAACAACTTCAGCATCTGTATGAAACCAATCCAGTATTGAGGTTATTCACACAAATTCAGTAATTCAGTGGCAAAGGATACTATCGAACCTCTCACCATGTACCACTGAGCAGTGAATGTAAACCCCCCTAAAACCAAATGGAGATTCAAGGAACTACAGAACACCATAATCTCAACAATGGAACTTAATGTAGATTTTCTCTCTTCAGAGCTCACCCCTACATATTATCTTTAGGAGGAAGGTACTGAATCTGTTTCCTTAGGATGTGAGTCTGTTTCCATGGCAACAAGAGTGTGTGCCTTTAAACTCCAGGACAAACGAATGGAGCATTCAGTAAATGAGGGCAATTTCTGGGTATTTTCAAAGCTGAGGAAAAAACAGATAATGGCTGTCAGTCTTGCCAAACACTGATTTGCTTCCTTTCTAAGTGCAGAGGAGGCCAATGATTGAGAAATGTAAGAGAACTGCATTCCAAATCAATACTGACCCTGGATTGAGTGTAAAATATGCCTGCTTCTCAGAGGGCTTATCTCATCAAATGAAATTATGTTGGCTTCACCCCAGAGGGCACTGACATTATAACTGTCATGCATTCAGGGAGAACACAGCAGTAAGAAAAACTTTTTTAAATGAGATTTTTTCCTATCAGTCTAATTGAAGTGGTGCTTTCTAAATACTAAGGATGGTCTATCTTGTGTTTTCAAATGGGGACAGTGAGCTCATGAATGTAAGTGAAAAAAAAATTTTTTGAGTCCTCTCTCTTGAGGAGTCTGGCTAAAGGCTTATCAATTTTGTTTATCTTTTCAAAGAACCAGCTTTCGGTTTCATTGACTTGTTCTATTGGTGTGTTTTGTTTTGTAAGTCTCTATTTCATTTAGTTCTGTTCCAATCTTTATTATTTCTTTCCTTCTACTGGCTTTGGGTTTTGGTTGTTCTTCCAGGTCCTTTAGATGTAAGCTGAGTTTTGTTTTGTTTTTTTTTTTTTTAAAGATTTTATTTATTTATTTGACAGAGAGACAGACAGTGAGAGAGGGAACACAAGCACAGGGAGTGGGAGAGGGAGAAGCAGGCTTCCGGCTGAGCAGGGAGCCCGACATAGGGCTCAATCCCAGGACCCTGGGATCATGACCTGAGCCGAAGGCAGACTCTTAACAACTGAGCCATCCAGGCGCCCCGAGATTGTTCTTGCTTCTTGAGGAAGGCCTATATTGCTATAATTTTCCCTATTAGAACAGCTTTTGCCACATCCCAAAGATCCTGGATTGTCATGTTTTCATTTTCCTCCATATATTTTTTTTATTTATTCTTTGATTTCTTGGTTGACCCATTCATTATTTAGTAGCATGTTATGTAGCCTCCATGTATTTGTGTTCTTTCCAGACTTTTTCTTGTGATCTCTAGGTTCATATCATTGTGGTCAGAAAAGCTGCATGATTTTTTTTTTTTTAATTCATTGAGACTTGTTTGTGGCCTAACATGTGACCTATCCTGGAGAATGTTCCATGAGCACTTGAAAAGAATGTGTATATTGTTTTTGGATGGAATGGTCTGCATACATCTGTTAGGTCCATCTGGTCTAATGTATCATTCAAAGCCACTGTTTCCTTGTTGATTTTCTGTCTGGATGATCTATCCATTGATGTAAATGGGGGGTTCAAGTCCCCTACTATTACTGTATTGTTGCCAGTTTCTTCCTTTATGTCCATTAATAGTTGCATTATGTATTTAGGTGCTCCAATGTTGGGTGCACAGACACAATTGTTACATCCTCTCATTGGGTCTTTCCTTTTATCATTATGTAGTGTCCTTCTTTGTTTCTTGCTACAGTCTTTGTTTTAAAGTCTATTTTGACTGATAAAATATTGCTGTCTCAGCTTTCTGTTTCCATTTGCGTGGCAAGTATTTTTCTATCCCTTCACATTCGGTCTGCTTGTATTTTTAGGTCCAAAGTGAGCCTCCTACGGGCAGCATATAAATGAGTCTTGCTTTTTTTTTTTTAAATCCATTCAGTCACCTATTTTTTTATTGGAGCATTTACTCTATTTACATTCAAAGTAATTACTGATACATATACACCTATTGCCATTTTGTTACTCGCTTTACAATTGTTTTTATAGTTCTGTTTCTTTTTTCTTCTCTTGCTCTCTTCACTTGTGGTTTGATAGCTGTCTTTAATATTATGTTTGGATTTATTTTTTTATAGGTTTTGGACTTACGGTTATCTTTAGGTTCATATATAACATCTGCATATAGCAGTCCATGTTAAGTTGGTCATTTAAGTTGAACCCTTTCTAATAGCACTCAATTTTTACTCCCCCCCCCTCATTTTACATATATGTTGTCATCCTTTGCATACTTTTGTGAATCCTTTGAATGATTTCTGTAAATATGATTTTACTGCTTTTGTGCTATAACCTCCATGCTGATCTTATAAGTGATCTTATATGTGATTACTACTTTTATTATAGGTTTTCATTTGCTTGTCAAATTCTTTCCTTTCCTAATTTTCTACTCCTAATTATGGCGTTTTCTTTCCACTCAGAGAATTTCCTCTGACCTTCTCGTAAGGCAGGTTCTGCAGTGATAAACTCCTTTACCTTTTGTCTGGGAAACTAGCTCTTCTTCTATTTTGAAGAGCAACCCTTGATGGATAGAGTATTCTTGGTTTCATGTTTTCTTCCTTTCAATACTTTAAAATATCATGCCACTTCTTCTGGCCTGCAAAGTTTCTGATGAAAAATCAGCTGATAGCCATATAGGGTTTCTCTTGTTGCCTTTAAAATTCTTTTTTATTACTTTTTGCCATTTTAATTATTATGTGTCCTGGCGTGGACCTCCTTGGGTTAATTTTACTGGGGCCTCTCTGCTTCCCAGATCTAGATGTCTACTTCCTTCACCAGATTAGGGAAGTTTTCAGCTATATTTCAAATAAGTTTTCTGCCCCCTTCTCTCTCCAACTCTGCAATACCTATAATATGTGTATTATTACACTTGATGATATTTGAGTTCCCTTAACCTAATTTATTATTTTTGTTTGTTTTTCAGCTTGGTTGCTTTTCATTACCCTATCCTCCTGATTGCCAATCCATTCTTCCACCTCCTCTAGTCTACCTTTGATTAATTTTGGTTATTGAGTTTTTCATCTCTGATTCGTTATTTTTTCTCCTTCTTGAAGGTTTTCCACGCTTCTCAAGTCCAGTGAGTATCTTTATGACCATGACTTTGAATTCTGTATCAGGCATATTGCTTGTCTCCATCTCATTTAGCTCTTTTTCACGATTTTGTCCTGTTCTTTCATTTAGGACATATTCCTCTGTCTTCTCATTTTGTCTAACTCTGTGTTTGTTTCTATGTATTAGGAAAGTCAGCTGTGTTGCCTGAACAGTAATGGCCTCATGAAGTAGAGGTCCTGTAGTGCCTTGTAGTGTAATGCCTCGTGTTCACCAGAACCAGGCACTTCAGGGGTGTCTCCTAAATGGGTTGTGTGCCTCCTCCTGTTGTGACTGAGCAGCATTTGCCTTTAGTCTAGTTGGCTGCCATGCCCACTTTACCCGTTGTAGGCACACCAGCCAGGGTTTAGTGCCTGTACTGTTAAGGGGCCAGTCCAGGGCTTCTGTGGTCTTTTAACTGGGTAGTGTCAGCAGTCAGACCAGATGTTCGGCCAGCTTACCAGGGCTGCTATCACAGCAAACTGCAGGACACCTTCCCTGTGTTGTGCCCTGAGAGGCTTTCACTGGTGCTTTCTAAACACTAAGAATAGTTAATGTCATGTTTTCAAATGGGGACAATGAGCTCATGAATCTCAGTCAACACTTTTTTTTTTTTTTTTTGGTCAGTGAACAGTTTAAGTCTATAACCCTTTTTTGGGGTAACTACCTAATTGACAATTTCCTATGGAGTACAAGTTGGGGTCTTGCTGTCCAATATGCTCATTTGTTAAAGTTTATTAAAGTTGTTTTAACAAAAGGCCAGCATTATTTTTACAGTCTCTCTTGGCCAAACTTACATGACATTGGATGGCTGTAAATTAAAAGTCTTGTCAGACATTGCAATTTTCACAAAATGATATCAAACCCATCACTCAGCTCATTTGAACTATTTTATCTTTAAAATATGGATCTGCCCTTATTCAATAAGAGAAAACCCTGACCAGATAATGTGCCTTAAAGAACTTTCCATTGGATCCTTAAATTCTTTTTTCAAGAATGTTCACAGATAATGTCTTAAGGACACAAAGTTTATCCCTTTTTCCGTATTTGTGGTTCTCAATACTGTCTACACTTTAAAATCGTCTGAAGAGCTTTAGAAGCCTGACCTTCAGGGATTCTTAATTCGTTCAAAATGGATGCAGGCAGGGTATTTTTATAAAGCTTCCCCTGGTGATTCTAAGGTACAGCCCAGGCAGAAACCATTGGCACCCAGAGGCTGTGGGGGATGATCAGACCTAGCGAGCTCATTTTTTAAAGTACGTATTACACAAGTTATACATGAATACATCCCACATTTACAAAGTTAAAATATTACAGTTAAATCCTACCTTGGCCACTTCCACTGCCCCCCCCTTGCCCCAGTCCCCTCTCAGTGATGGGCACTCTTCCACAACTTTTTCTACTTGTTTACATACAAATGTATTTCCACTTATAAGTGAAAATACATATGTATTTCATTTTTCAAAATAATTTTTAACATGTGTCATAACACACCTATTGTTCTGCTGCTGTTTTCACTTAACAATATGCCTCTGAGCTCTTTTCCATGCAGTACTTCTCTGCCTCATTATTTTAAACTGCTGCATAATATGAACATATCAATTATTTCTAAAATCCATGCCAACCACTAAAGTGGCCACTAGTTGTGTGTGGCTACTGAATGCTTCAATGAGGCTGATATGAACGAGATGTGCTGTCGGTGTAAAACACGTACAGATTTTGAATACTAACTACTAGAAAGAATATAGATATATATATCTATATATATAGATACATAGATATATATGATACCTTAATTTTTATGGTGATTACATGTGAAAATTGTTGGATATTTTGGATCAAATGAAGTTTAAGATCAATTTCAACTATTTCTTTTCACTTTTATTAACACAAAAATTAGAAAATAGGCAATTATGTTTGTCACTCACATTATGTTCTATTGAATGGCTCTGTTCCAAATGATGGGTGTTTAGGATATTTGTAGTTCATGTAACATTACAAAGTGCCCTAGTGGACATTCTCATTTATCAGTGGTTCTCAACCAGGGGTGGGGGGGCTTGTCCCACAGGCATTTGGCAATGTCTGGATGCATTCTTGGTTGTCACAACTGGAGGAGCTACTGGCATCTAATGAGTAGAGGCCAGGGATGCTGCTAAACATTTCACAACATACAGAATAGCTCATACAGCAAGAATTGTCCAGCCCAAAGTATTCAAGGTGCTGAGTATGAGAAACTCCATTATGGATGAATCCTTGTCCACCCATCACAGCGCTTCTCAAAGGCAAATCTCAAGTCATGGGATAGCCTGTGCTTTTGAAATGTTTATAGACACACCAAACTGTCCTCCAGAATGAAGATGCCAGCTTCCCTCCACAGCAGGACGTGAAGATATTCTAATCAATCATTAAAGAACAAATAAATCCAGGGCGCCTGGGTGGCTCAGTCATTAAGCGTCTGCCTTCGGCTCAGGTCATGATCCCAGTGTCCTGGGATCAAGCCCCTCAGTGGGCTCCCTGCTCAACAGGAAGTCTGCTTCTCCCTCTCCCACTCACCCCTGCTTGTGTTCCTTCTCTCTCTGTGTCTCTCTCTGTCAAGTAAATAAATAAAAATCTTTAAAACAAACAAACAAATAAATCCAACCTGGAAAAGTTCAAAAGGCTTCAAAATGTCCACTGAATATTCTCAGTTCTTCGTATCAACAGGAATGACAATACAACTCTAAAGCCCGGACTTTCAATATTTTAAAAAATTGTCTTTTTTGGGCACCTGGGTGGCTCAGATGGTTAAGTGTCTGCCTTCAGCTCAGGTCATGGTCCCAGGGTCCTGGGATCGAGTCCCGCATCGGGCTCCCTGCTCCTTGGGAGCCTGCTTCTCCCTCTGCCTCTCTCTGTGTCTCTCGTGAGTAAATAAATAAAATCTTAAAAAAAAATTGTCTTTTTTGATTTCAGAACATAATTCATTTGGGGTCTGTACATTGCTAATATGTAACTAACCTAACTAATTAGTATCTCTCTTTGCTTTTCAACTGTGGCCAAAATTAGAATCTTGGGAGAGCGAGCTGCAGGTCTTAAATACTGTGTCAATTTTCAAAAAATTGCTTGTATTTATCTTAAACCCAGGCCCTAAAGCACTGTTTTCCCAGCAAATGCTACCCTTGGGATGACCTTCATGTGTAGTAACTGATAATACAAGTCACGTGCCAGGGCCAGGTGTTTGTTCTCAAACACACTACGTATTTATTAGCTAGAGATGATCCTGACACATCAGCAAGTAGAATTACGGATTTAAATCTGCTATGCAAATCCAGAGGTAAAATTTATAGGAAAAGCATTGCTCCTGTATTTGCATTTCACCTCATTTTTAGGAAGCAAGATTATTTACCTCCCCCAATTTTTTTTAAAGATTTTATTTATTTATTTGGCAGAGAGATACAGAGAGA
The DNA here is from genome assembly GCF_003265705.2 of Callorhinus ursinus. NCBI lineage: Eukaryota > Metazoa > Chordata > Mammalia > Carnivora > Otariidae > Callorhinus > Callorhinus ursinus. The sequence goes on along the minus strand of NW_027397090.1, from coordinate 2,400,700 downwards.
GAACAAGTAGGCAGAGAGGCAGGCAGAGGGAGAGGCAGAAGCAGGCTCCCCGCCGAGCAGGGAGCCCGATGCGGGGCTCGATCCCAGGATCCTGGGATTATGACCTGAGCCGAAGGCAGCCGCTTAACCGACTGAGCCACCCAGGCGCCCCTACCTCCCCCAATTTTTAATTTCTGTATTTACAAAAATGCAAATTATAGCCAACATGGTTCATGTTCCAAGTTTTTTCCATGACAAGTCAAATGTAAGGTACTCGGCAGCCATAAACCTTTTTAGCATTGTGACTCTTATAAGCTTCTTCTGCTATGAACTCCTAATAAAGAACTAATTTTAACTTTCTTCCTGGAGTCAAGTTGAATCACGAATTCACTCCCAGGAGAGCGTGCAAAAGGAGTCCTAGAAACAATTGCTATTAGTTCTGAGGAGTCACCATTACCCCACCTCCCAACAATGTTTTTAAAAATATGTTTTGTGGGGTAGTTTACAGAGTGAAAGTATTCCAACTATGGCCACCAAGAGCTGTGAGGACCTTCACCATGTCTTGCTCTAAACTGCTATTTATTGACTTTCATATTTGAGGCTTAAAAGATTCTAGATAATAAAAGAAAGAAGAGGGGCACTGGGAAGGGGAGAAGAAAGAGGGAGATGTGAAGAAAGAAGAAAGGCTATACTGTGAACCCCTGGAGGAAAGGGAATGGCTTTTCTTGCTCATCATTATAGCTATAAGCGCCTGGCACATCTAGTATAACTTAAATACTTGATTAAAGAACGTGAGATGGAGAAAAAATAGCTACCCAGGTAAAAAGCATACTAGACCAAAATCCTGATTCGGAAGCATGAATGAGGACCTGGCAAGGCGGTGCACACTGGATGGGCTGGTGGGAGGTGGCAGAGCCGCCCTCAACAGTCATCCTGAGGCGGAGGTGCTGGCTGGGTCTTCCTGGGGTTCACAAGGCTGGGTAGGGGAGCTCAAGTCTCTCATAATCTGTCGGGGGGCCCCTCCCAGGTTCTGTGCCCACTGGTCTCTCCCAGTAGGCTCTTACGCAAACATGACTGCCCGTGCAAAACCCCTAGGGCAGGCCTGGTGGATATGGCAAAGATGCAATTTAGGCAAAAATTACCCTTCAGAAAACTCTGAGATTCACTTTGGAAAGAGAGTATCATACATACTTCCGAAATCAGCAGGGGTCTCTGCTACTTGACATTTTCAGTTCAAACTCCAAATTAGACAAGTTTGCCAATGCCCAGCCAGAAAGGGACTTCTATTTAGTCTTGATGAGAAACACAAGACCCGTAGGCTCACTCTTAGTCTATAAAAGGGCTCTAAGGGCACAAATGAACATTAAGCTGAATATCTAGCCTCATGTAGCTCTGTGCCTCTTTTTATAAAATGAAGTAGAAAAACCTTTTTCTTCCCTGAAGAAGGTGGCCTAAACTTGCTCTTGCCATTAACATCTTCTGAAACAGATTTCAGACACGGCCTTTTCTTGATTGTGGCAATGAGATTGTAACTAACAAGACCGAACAAGAGGACTGTGGTCCTGTCAGCACAATGGCATAGAGGTTATAGGCACTTGGGCCTTTAAGATGGCACAAGTCACAAAGGGAAGTACACATTGCCAGATGTAGGAAGGGGGAAGGCACTGGGTGCTTCAGCCACTCCTCTCCAGTGCTGGAGGGGCCAGAACTGCCCCACCCACCAGGTTTCCTGAGCACCTACTGTATGTCAGGTCCTATGAAATTACTGTGAACAGGATGACAAAGTCCGTGCTCCCCAGGAGCTCAGTGAATGGTGAGGCAAGGACAACTCAACAGGAGACCACTTCAGTATGCAGAAGAGTAGGAGGTCAATCCAGCGAGAAATTAAGGGTCAAGGCTACCTTCAGGCTTCGGTTTCCCCCCTGGGTCCAGTGGATTTAAAGGTCTCCATGTCTGGTTCCCTAAACCAAAAGAAGAGTTGTCTTCTGGGGAGAAATCCATGTTTTTCTTCACGTATATTGCACAGAGAAAAATGTCCATAAACTTTAGGACTGAGAGCTTTATTTTGATGAGCTTTTGTTTTGTTGTTGTTCACTTGTTTTGGGGAACTTGTTCATTTCTAAGGTAGACAAATCTATATGTCCTTAATTTGAAACCAATTTCCTCCCAAATTTTTAATAGCCTTGTTGAGATCTAGATCTAAGCTATGCACCATAAAGTTCACCCATTTAATATGTATAATGTAATGGGTTTTAATATATTTAGTACAGTATGAGTTATACAATCACCATAATTTCATTTTAGAACATTTTCATCATCCCCCCCAAAACCTTGTACCTATTAGCAGGGATTCCCCATATCTAACACCCCAGCCCAGGCAATCCACTAGTAGACTTTGTCTGTAGAGATTTGCCTATTATGAACATTTCAGTGCGAGATCATGTCATATGTGGTCATTTACAAATGGATTTTTTTCACTTAGCATCTTGGGGTTTTTTTGAGGTTCATCCATGCCATAACATGCATCAGAACTTCATTCCTTTTTACTGACAAATAATATTCTGGGGCATCTGGGTGGCTCAATCAGTTAAGCCTCTGACTCTTGATTTTGGCTCAGGTCATGATCTCATGGGTTGTGGCATCAAGTCCTGCATCCAGCTCCATGCTCAGTGGGGAGTCTGCTTGAGGTTCTCTCCCTCCACCCTTCTCCACACTCGCACTCTCTCTCCATCTCAAATAAATTCTTTAAAAAATTCTGTTGTATGGATATACCACATTTTGTTCGTCCATTCATCAGTTTATAGAAATTTAGGTTGTTTCTTCTTTTTGGCTATCATGAACATTCTTGTAAAAGTTTTGTGTGGACATATGTTTCAATTCTCTTGGATAGATACATAGGGGTAGATTTGCTGGATCATATGGTAGCTCCATGTTTAACCTTTTGTGGAACATCTACCTTTTCTAAAGTGTATGCATCATTTTACCTTCCCACAGCAATATCAATGTATGAGCCCTCAAATTTTGGTGTTTCTAAAATAAGTGTGTAATTTATAATCCATGTGCATATTTAATATAGTGGATCTACTCCTTATATTCTTTAATAGCTTATTAAATTAATGGTAGACCTTAAGTTATTGGCATCTTAAAATAACACATCTATAGTAACAAGTTATTTGCTGATCCCCAACTAAGTACTAGGCACACCTTATTTAACGCTCACTGACTTTCTCAGAGTTATTACCGTTATTTATAGATGAGGAAACAGAGGTTTAAAAAAATAGGCTCTAACTATTGTGCCGCTGCCACCACTTCAAGGTGGAGTATTAGCATTGAATTTGGGTGGGTTTTCTGCCAAAGTTCAATATTCTTCTCTATTTTCATGGTATTTTTCTAAGATGAACAAAGGGTAATATGTACCTTTCTATGAATTCACAGTCTTAAAAAGTACTCTGGAGGAGGCAGAGATTAATTTTAACAGAGGGAACTTGGAATAAGTGGGATTGAAGGTGGACCTTGTTTGGTAGATATGGGTAGAACATCTTAAATCAATGATCTAAGACTGTGCCATCCCATGTGGTAGCCACCAGCCACATGTGGCTCTTGAGCACTTGAAATGTGGCTACTTCAAACTGGGAAGTGCTGTAAATAAATACTGGACTTCAAAGGCTTAGTACCAAAAAAAAAAAAAGTATAATATCTTGGGGTGCCTGGGGGGCTCAGTTGGTTAAGTGTCTGCCTTCGGCTCAGGTCATGATCCCAGGGTCCTGGGATCGAGCCTCACATGGGGACCCCTGCTTAGCAGGGAGTCTGCTTCTCCCTCTCCCTCTGCCTCTCCCCCCCCAGCTTGTGCTCTCTCTCACTCACTCTCTCTCAAATAAATAAAATCTTTTTTTTAAAGTATAATATCTCAACTGGTGATGTATGGTGACTAACATAGTAAAATAAAATTTAAAAAATAAAGTATAATATCTCAATAATACTTACACTGAGTACATATTAAAATAGTTTTTGTGTACTGACTTAAGTAAAATATATTAAAATTAAAGATCAAGAACCACTCCCCCCTCCAAATTCTTAAAATGCTGGATCAAATATAATACCCTGCATATGCTCACTGCCCTGTATATAAAAGGATGAGAAACTGACTCATGTGCATAAAACTGACACTAGAAAAACTCCTCCCAATGAAGGCAAAAAGAGAAGCTTGTAAAAAGATAAAGGAGCCAATGCAAAGTCTTGTAAAGGAAGAGCACCAGAATATTGGGAGATGGGGCTGCCTGGTGAGTTAAGTAAAGACAGTGTCAGGACGGAGGGCCAGTGGTGCCAAATGCTGAACAGAAGTAGAAAAAGAAAGGATACAGTGCTTTCGATTTGGTCATTAGGAGGTTACTTAGGCTTCACAGGGAGCTGTGGCTGGAGCAGAAGGAAGGAGGAGCCAACACTGATTTCTCTGAGCATTTTAGAATTGGATTAGAGAGACAGGCTGTTGGTCACCTCAAGAGAGAAGCAGGTCAAAGGATTTCTTATTAGCAACACAAGCCATTCAGAAAAGGTGAGAAGTGATTCTAAAGATCAAGGCAGAAACACTCTGGAAAACAGTACGGAGGTTCCCCCAAAAGTTGAAAATAGAGCTACCCTATGACCCAGCACTACTGGGTATTTACCCCAAAGATAAAAATGTAGTGATGTGAAGGAGCACCTGCACCCCAATGTTTATAGCAGCGATGTCAACAATAGCCAAACTATGGAAAGAGTCTAGATGTCCATCAACGGATGAATGGATAAAGATGTGGTATATATATATATATATATATATATACACAATGGAATATTATGCAGTCATCAAAAAATTGAAATCTTGCCATTTGCCATGACGTGGATGGAACTAGAGGGTATTAGGCTAAGCGAAATAAGTCAGAGAAAGATTAAGTATCATATGATCTCACTGATATGAGGAATTTGAGAAACAAAACAGAGGAGCATAGGGGAAGGGAGGGGAAACAAGGAAGGAGAGGGAGACAAACCAAAAGAGAGACTTAATCTCAGGAAACACACTGAGGGTTGCTGGAGTGGAGGTGGGGTGGGAGGGATGGGGTGGCCGGGTGATGGACACTGGGGAGGGTATGTGCTATGGTGAGTGCTGTGAATTGTGCAAGACTGATGAATCCCAGACCTGTACCCCTCAAACAAATAATACATTATATGTTAATTAAAAAAAAAAAGATCAGGACAAGAAGAAGAACCAATGTTGGAGTAGGATTAGGGGATGATGACAAGCTCAGATGGGACCTTCAAAAGTAAGGGGTATTGATGTCCACCGTGCAGAATGAGACTCATTTAGGCAATGGAGATATTGTGGAGTCGGGACACAGGCGGCTGAAGACATGTAAGAAGGTCTGGTGCTATTGTTACTGGATTGAGAGAAAGGAGTCCCTGTGAACACGGCTGAGTGCCAGCGAAGGCTAGGCTGAAGTGAAGCCCCACTAAGAATCCAGAATGGGGACAAGTGAGAGCAAACCTAGACGGACAGGCTGGGAGACTAGTCAGACACTGAAATACAGAGATCAGGCCCCAGAGATACAGCACAGGGCCCAGGCCAGCCTGTCCTGCTTACATATTATGAGCAGTTAATAGTCAAATGAAAGAAATACTAATTTGCCACTTATATTTACACTCAACAGTGTAGTCATTTGCCTGAATGGTGAGCATATGTCAGTTTATAAGTGGGAAAAACATAGAAATACTACAAGTAAGACAGCAATTGTTGTCCTTCAACCCTTTTGCACTTCAATTGCATCAGTAAGTATTATTGAGATATTATACTTTATTTTTTAAATTTTATTTTACTATGTTAGTCACCATACATCACCAGTTGAGATATTATACTTTAAAAAAAAAGATTTTATTTATTTGAGAGAGAGTGAGTGAGAGAGAGCACAAGCTGGGGGGGGAGAGGCAGAGGGAGAGGGAGAAGCAGACTTCTCCCTCTTTCTGGTGTTTCTCTAATATGCCAGGTTCTGGAGGCTGAGACTAGAGAGAGAACATGCAAGAGCAAGAGAATGCAGAATGCACTGTTTTTATTGAGCCTGAAACTAAACTTTTATCCTGGGAATTCAAATTCTATGAGCTGAAACTTGTGTTTATGGACAAGCCAAAAATAGTTACTGGTTTTTCCCTTCTGGGCCTGGACAAAGGGCGTAGATGGATGCAAATCAGGAGTTTGACTTGAATGCTAGAGTGTTGCATTACCAGAGAATCTGTTCTCACCTCAAGCTTATTTACACTGTGAAAATGTTGGTCTTCTAGCAATACGGAGGAGCAATCAAGAGAGAATGGTGGAGAGACCAGAGGACTGAGGGGAAGCCCTGAGTAGTGTGAACTGGAAAGCCCATGAAAATGATCTAAGTTAAAGCAGAAAAATCAGGTCATTTGAAAAACTACAGCTGGTCTTCATTGGCAGTAGGTGATCTTTTGGCCAGCAGGTGATAAGGAATTGGAAAAGGGACAATCATAGCAATAAGAATGTTTCCCAAGATAAAAAGTATCAGGTAAAGACTCAACTCAGAAGGGAAAAATGATTATAAAATGTGTCTGTGAAACTATTTAGGCTGGGAAATAATATCCCAAATAAATCCAGACTAATCTCACATCTTCCCCCATGTTAGATCAGTCCCACCTTTGTACGTTTTTCTCTTTCCACCTTTTTCATAAAATGAAAATATAGATATAGATAGATCTATATCTTAGTTCTACAGAGTATGTAACTAGACCCTAATTCTAAGGACATTTCAAAAGGTATCTTAGAAGAAAGAGGCAGCTTTGTTTCAATATGCAATCAATTGACATGTAACCTGTGACCCACAGCTTTTAAAAATATTTATATCAAAATCACCATCTATAATTAGAAACTGAAATTAACTAGCTACAGATAAAAAATTAATCTGCATTAGCCAAGGTAATTGAGTCTATCAAATAATTTAAATATTTTAAAGCAATGATTAGCCTAAATGATATCCCATGACTTGAAAATCTTGCAAAAACCTGCTGTATATGTGTCTCCTGGGGACTCTATATGGTTTAAAACAAGGTCAGGCCAAATCCAATTAGAAAAGTGAAAAGGGGATGCTTCTGAATGCTTTGGGGTCATAGTTTAGTGAACTATAGCAATAATTTGTGAGATGTTCCATTGATGGCTTCGTAGAAATAATGTTGCAGGTAGACAAGCACGGGTCTGTAGAACTAAGTGATTAGGAATTGCAGGTATGAGCCGTAAACACACTGTTAATGCTAAATAAATACCTAGTGATGTTATTTCAGCTAAAATTAGATTATAGGTTACTTTTATAGTCTGCTTACTATTTTTCTTAAACCCTGAAAATTTCCAGAGAATATCTAAGTTGACTAAGTAGAAAGGATGCTGAGTTTGCAGGCAAGGGGAACATCAATAGTGAAGATCTAGGTTTCAGCTCCCATTGGGATATAATCGACCTATGCTCAAGGAAGTGAGTATTGGGGCATCTGCAGGCTCTGTGATGGAGTGATCAAGAAACGGGGGAAGGCAAAGAATGAGCAACACAATGAGGAAGATCTTTCATCAAAACCTCCAAGGGGCTAGGATACGTGACCACAGGTTAAGAACCATCACAATTCAAAGATCATTAGTGGCCAAAAGCAACTGAAATTCTTGTGCCACCTAAGTGCCACTTTTCCAAGTAAACTGAAGAATTTTTTTTCCCAGGTCGCCATGAATCTGGAAAGGTCATTAAATGTACACAGCAGTACAGCTAATGACTAATGGGGAAAAAATGTATACCATCTGGAACACATATATTGCATATACTGTTTCTCTTAATTTGAATAGATGGGAACACAGGAATTCTCATTAGCTCAAAGTCTGAGGAATATTCATTAATCTTTAAGAATCTCATTATATATAATTAACAGCATCCATCACGCTGGTCAAGCTCCGATACATAATCTCAGTAGCTTTTCAATCTACTCTCAATCTCATGCAGGCAGGCAACCCTGCTCCATGTTGAAGTGATGTGTACAACATGTGATCCATCCAATGTTGGCACAGAAAAAAAAAAAGAGAGAGAGAGAGGAAAAGGGGTGGGTATGGGAGTTCTTATAACTCCATGCTCAGAATCACATGGCTCCAATGTAAATGCAGAGAATACTGACAACACAGGTGAGCATGCTGACTATTTTGAGAGCATGTAAACTCTGATGTCTGCCACACACTCTCAACTTATTAAACAAGAGTGAATAAGCCAGAGATTTATCCTATTGGTAGGGGGAGGTAAATCGAGCTGCTAAGGTAACTTTTAACTTCTCCAGAATATAATTTGAAATCTCTAGTGGTAGCTGAGACAAAAGATGTTTGTGGACAAGTTATAATTCCATACATCATGCTCTTATCTAACATTTAGCGTTGGGGCTTTGGCCTAGGCGAGGAGCAGAAGGTAGCTTCTAGAGTCCCATCTGACTGCACATCTGGCTAGAGCCAGAGTTTCTCAATTTCAAGTCCAATGTCATGAAAACCAGACATTGCTTCCTTCTAGAATGTGGGACTCCTATTGAGATATCAAATTTGCCTAAACATCCCACATGAAAAAAATTTTAATTTTAGGTCTTGCTTTCGAGTAGTGTTTAACCAACCCTTATATGCTAGAATCACCTGAAGATATATTTAAAACCACTGATGTCTGTGCCCCAACTCAGGCCAATTTAGCTACAATGTCCAGGGATGAGCGTAGGCAAGGATTTTGTTTTTAAGCTACCTGGATAATTCTAAGACGCAATTAAGTTTGAGAACCTCTATTTTAGAAGCAAACTTCAGTTATTCCTTAGAAATTACCACTTTGGTGGTTTTAAGGCTGGGAAGCCTTACGAATTAACACTGGGGACCTACTCCAGATATTCTAATTGCTTAGGGTGGTGAAGGCTGGACTTCAGGATATTTCAAGTTCTTCAGGTAATTTTAATGTGAAGCCAAGTATAAGAACTGCCATTTTATGGCAACCCTGCTATCTCTAACCACCTTGTCAGACTAGAGGTAGCATGACTACAATTGGGGAAGGGGGATGTAGCGCTGAGTGGTGCTATCCACGGTGCTGAAATGTTAATGAATTTTTATTATCTTTAGGGATGATGAGCATTTACTAAGATGATAAAACAAAATCTTTCACTGTTGTATATTTTTAATTGGAGAGATATAAAATTTCTGCTAAGCAAAGAACTGTTCTGTGGATTTTCAGTTCTGTATTTTGGCTTGTCAAGGGAGACAGATTGAGGGATATAGTGAGGGGCGGATGGGGAAAAGAGAATTATATTGAAAGAGGATTCTTTGCTGTTTGTCCAGAGATTACACAGGGCAAAGATTAAAATAAGTATGACTGACGCTCTTGAAAAGTCCACATATTTCTTCAGTTGATAATAGTGTCTGTCCTGAATATTGTTTGTGCAGTGTAAATGATCAGAATTTTTAAAAAAGGAAATACTTTACTTCCCATCTACAATTAGACTCCATCCATGTTTATGGTTTATATTTTTGCTTATGAAGACAGAAGTTACATTTTTAAAGAAATAGCCCATTTTCACAGAGTAATATCTTCATCTTATACTATTTAATCATACTATCACTGAAGATTTCCAGTTCATGAATTTGGGTAGTTTTATTAAAAATGAGATAACATGGGGTTATAAGCCCAGTAATTAGATATTCCCTAGCAACTAATGTTGTAAGAAATGTGGAAGGAAAGGCGGGGAACATCACCAGAATTGAGTTGTCTGTTCAATAATTTCTATTCTCCATGTTCTAAGAATTTACACTCATTCCCCAAACTTTTTTTTTTTTAAGATTTTCATTTATTTATGGAGAGAGAGAGAAAATGGTAGAGAGAAAGCATGAGAGGGAAGAAGGTCAGAGGGAGAAGCAGACTCCCTGCCAAGCAGGGAGCCCGATGCGGGACTCGATCCCGGGACTCCAGGATCATGACCTGAGCCGAAGGCAGTCGCTTAACCGACTGAGCCACCCAGGCGCCTTCATTCCCCAAACTTTTAAGGGCATGCAATGTATTCCATGACTCCATCCAATAACAAGTAATAAAAACGCTGGATTAATGTTTTAAACGTTCCTGAATTTATGACTCTTCTCAGAAACAGAGAAAATGTCTTCCAGAGTAAATGACATGAAAATATGAGCCTGATCTGCTAACCTAAACATGTCAGACATCTGAACTCCACGTTATCAGCAAATAGGTCACAAACTTATGCCTCTTTCTTGCTAAGAATCTAGCATTTCCCATAAGGCAGTAGTATATGTATGCACAGAAACCTAAGAATGCACAAATATCCTTTGTAACAATTATGTTCCTAGTCTTCTACAAACAATTGGGAAATAAGAGATTTATGCTAGACACCAAGACACTTGAATATTTGGTACCCCCAGTTTGTTTAAAAGGGTTAATGGGGGGGGGGAAGAAGAGAAAAATACTCAAGAACTCAGTTTACTTATTACCAGACTATATGAGCTTTGACACCATTTACTACTTCCTTCAGTCAGAGGGAATAACTGACCCATACTTTCTTCAACACTCTGCACTTCAAAAGAATCTCAGAAACCCCATTTCCCCATCTATCAAAGTTCACAGCTTTACCAGTTTGGTTAGTATAACAAACAGAGTACCTTGGTCTCAGACCTTGACCACAGCGTATCCTTCATCTATTCAGATATTAAATGAGTTGGTCTGGTAGCCACAAGCCTTTTAGTGGATTCAAGTCAAGGTACTTAAAAAAAAAAAAAATACCCAACTCCAACCATCTTCCAATGGTGGGGCACCCTCCCACCAAGGCTGCCATCTCTCAGATAAGACTTTTCTTTGCCAAAAGGGCTCTCAGGAGGGAGCTAATTTACCATCAACACAATTAGAATCATTTTAGCATAGCCTCCTTAAACTTCTGATTTTTCCTATCAATTAAACTCTCTGGAACCTGCCTATTTATTGACCACTTCCAAAGAGGGCTCTATAGAATCTAGAAGCAGAAAGAAAAAAATTGAAAGAGTATTTTGGAATTGCTGGTAGCAGTATCAGGGCTCTGGGGGGCTGTTATGATGGTGAACTCATTATTTCCTCAGGCTCTCATGGATCCCAGCACCCCAGTGACTGGCTCTGCTACTTACACAGCTCTGAGTAAACTCATTTTTTCCCCATCAAATGATCTCACAACTATTGTTCTCTGAGGAGTTGGGTCTTTTACGGAAGTAAGGAAAGAAATCATAAATACTCCCCTCTCACCATTAAGAGTTCTTATCACAGCAGTGTGAGGACACTCATCATCAGAACCTACAAAGAGGAGGCCAAGGGTGATGGAGTGAAATGATGAATGATCACAGCCACAAGATTAAGTCTTGTCTCGCTTTTATCTGAGGACCTTTGGGACTGTCCTGCATCAGTGACTCTGTGGTTTTGATCTCTCACATAATTCTAGAAAACTGTATTATTATGTTTAGGGTCAATGACAGTTTTATAGGACTTGAAAAACTTGTTTAGAACTTGTTCTACACTGCGCTTCAAATGTGACTCAACTGTTGGAATAGCAACAATGATGAAACATAGCAATCTATAAAGTGAAAAGGTTTGTTCACATGCTACCATCTTTTTTTTTTTAAAAGATTTTATTTTATTTGACAGAGAGAGCACAAGCAGAGGGAGAGAGAGGGAGAAGCAGGCTCCCTGCTGAGCAAGGAGCCCGATGTGGGACTCAATCCCAGGACCCTGGGATCATGACCCGGGCCGAAGGCAGCCGCTTAACCGACTGAGCCACCCAGGCGTCCCGACATGCTGCTACCATCTTAAGATGCAGATTAGCAGGGCTGCCTTAAAACTCACAAAATTTGGGGCACCTAGGTGGCTCAGTCAGTTCAGCATCTGACTTTAGCTCAGATCATGATCTCAGGGTCCTCGGATGGAGCCCCATGTCGTGTCGGACTCCCTGCTCAGCGGGGAGTCTACATGTCTCTCCCCCCATCCTGCACTCATGCTCTCTCTCTCAAATAATATCTTTTTAAAAATTTCATGAAAAAAAAATTTCATGAAATTTAAGAAATTGAATGGAGGTGAAAAAAATATCTTCATGCAAGTATATCCAGAAAGGCTGGAAATTTTATGGGTCCACTTAGAGCTTCTTTCAATTCTCACTAACCAAGTACCATATAAGTAAAGGGACCATACATCCTGGTTTATCCCAGACAGTCCTAATTTGTGCCTGTTGTGCTGGCATAGCTATTAATAGTGCCCACTTTTACTCTCAGACTGTCCCAGTTTGAATGACCAATTATATTCTCACCCTATAGACAGTTAAGTCCACCTATCGTTCTTACAAGCCTTGTGTGCATTGTGGGGATATGAAGGTGTGTGGGAGGAGACAGACCCACATTTACAGGGACCACATGAAAACTTAGTTTTTTTGCTGGTCTGTGACAGGCTGAGGGAAGAAACCATGAAGCCTGCTGCCACCTTGAGAAACATGTTTGGAATCATGTACACATGGGCTAGTCATGTAACCTCTGTGCTGGTTTCTTCTCATGTAAAAAGATAATGATAGTACCTACGTCATGAGGTTGTGAAGATAACATGAGGCCCTGTGCCCATGCAAACTAACTGCTCTCAAGTGTTTTCTACCACAGATGGTGGCCCTGGATCCAGATCCTAGTCCCACACCGCTGTATTGGCTAGACAACAGGGAGGTCCACTTTCAGACGAGATTTGGTAGAGGTGACTTAGGTTTGGGTATTGACAGAACCAACCATTCAGATTCTCTTTTAGGAAATAGATGCCTGATGAAAACAACAGGTCACTGTAGTTGAATCTCAAGTGACAGGAAGCTTCTCTTCCCCCAGTTTGGCCTACTCATGGACTCTTTAGGCCCCAGGGCTCCGGAACTCCTAGAAGAAACAGCTGTGATCCCATGTTCCTATGGACTCTTGCTATAATCTCCCATTACGCAGCTTTATCTGTTGGTGGACCTCCCCTGCCACCTTCAATAAATACAGGGAGACAGGCCAAGCTCAGTTCACAGAGGAAGAGGTACAGGGGAAATCTGAGACCCCAACCTTGATATCAGCTGGAAAGTTCCACTTGTGAAATAGTAAATTTCATCATCTTACTCTCTGACCATAACTTCAGATCAGCTCCCTGGAGCTCCTAAGTACCTTGGGTTCCTCAAGGCCCCCGCTTTTCCTCAAATTATTTTTCCCTGTGGCTTCATTTTCTTCTCTGCAGAGCCCAGACCATGTGTTCTACCGTTTCAATACCCTTTCCCTGGCACTTGACTATCAACTCTCTGTGTTTGTCCACCCAAGAGACCCAAAGCTTCTGAGCCTGCACCGATCCTACTCCACACATAAAAAGGCCCTGAGGAACTATAGAATACTTGGAATGTGTGCTGTTAGTCAATTACAGCTCAGTATTTCAGCAGGTCCTCGGAGCCATGCTTTCCCTCAATCTCCACCTTAACACCGCCCGCCTACGATATTACCAACCTTTCCATCCCCTCCTCTGATTTGCATCCCAGGGAAGTACACCTGGTTCAGAGACACTGTCCACCAGGAGAAAATCCAGTCTCCATCTGCCGCTCCTGAGATCTATCCACCACCTTGGCCTTGCAGCTGGCCAACACTCAATGCCAATTTGCACATCAATTTGCTATCTAACCTTGAGAGTCCAATGGACAAAGATGATGCAACCTTTCAAAAAAAGCCCCTCTTTGCCCCATCCTCCCAGCTACCACAAAACGTGATCATTCGCTCGACTCTTACCATTTGACACCTTCTACACATTCTGGTTCTTGTGCACCTTATCTGTGGTTGCCACAGTATCTATCTACGTACCTATATTTGCCATACAACCTGGGTTCCATAGGGTCAGAGAACTGGTCTTGCTCACCTTTAAATTCTCAGGGCCCTAAGCAGTCTCTAGGAGGTGTCCAAAACCTTGATTGTACTGCCAGAAATCCCAATCTGGCTGGCAGGGCTGGGTACTCACCCCTCCACCCAGCCATGATGCATCACTTATTTCTGCAGTGCCATTTTCTTCTGTTTTGGTCAAACTGCATACAGAAGGATGTGCAATCATTTCCCAGCAGCACTCGCTGGTGCAAGGCCTAGTTGTCTCGGGACAGGCAAAAGCTTCACTCCATCTCTAACTGGTCTAATTCCCGAACAAATTCAGAGATAACAAAGCCTTTCTTTTATGCATCTGCCTAGGAAATGGAGGCAAGGACTTCAAGACTGAGCTCTGGTTTGAGAGGATGGGAAGGAGAAAAAACAATCAAGGGAGACAGGAAAGCATTAAATTTATGCATGAGGTCATTGGCCCTTCAGCTACACAGAGTGATAAACCACAGGCAGTTGGGAAATTTGGAGAGGCTCTGGCAGCCAAAACACCCCACTGAGGGAATCCGGACTCCTCGGACTCCAGATTCCAAAACGAAGGTTTTCTCTTTAAGTTCACGGAATTCCAGTAAACATTTATGTGCGATTTGAATTGTTTTTGTTTTATCTTCTTGTTGGCGGAAGGGTTGGGGATTTTTTTTAAATTATCTTTTCAGATTAGTTCTATTTGACTCCAGCTGACGCATTTCTGAGACTGCTTAACACCCTAACTACTGTGTCCAGGGTTATGATGAGATCCCAACAACTCTTCTTCATGCCTTTGGCCCTCCACCGTCCCATCCCCACCCCGCCAAATCCTCGGCTGGCCCCTTAACTAGTGTTTCTAAATCTTTTCTGTGCATATACATCTCCTGCGACTCTTGTTAAAATGCAGATTCTGACTCAGTAGGTCTGAGGTGTGGTTTAAGAGTTGACATTTCTAGAACATTCCCAAGCGATGCCTATGCTTCTTTAGGGACCACTGCTTGAGTAGCAAGGCTCTTCCCCTCCACCAGCTGACCCAAAGGGGGTCGGAGGATAAGCAAGATGTTTCCTTGATGCACAGGAGGAGAGTATTAGGATTCAACATGTTAATTTTATGTTAAACTTTTAAGTCTTAAACACTGGTACCTTCACCTGTCTGATGAGTTCCCGTCAGGTTGTGTGAAAGGAATCCTGAGAAAGGGGCAGAAATAAAATTCTGCAGCTTAGAGGGGTTGACAGAGGTGGACCTAGTTGTTCATTCCCATTCAGCTTATTGCAATACGCTTAACTGTCTAGTTCACAGGGCTTAAGGAATGCATTATCTAGTCTCAATAAAATTAACCCTCACAAAATGTGGAAGAGGCTTAAATAACGCCAAGAAACTGCTAATTGAAGATAACATTAAGCATCTATATCTGCCAACTGAAAATTTGGCCCCCAAATCCAAATTTATAATGAAGATGACTTGGAATAGGGATATATGGTCATCTTTAACCATGAGCTGGAGAGTATACTACATCTGGACGTAGAAGTGTATTCATGTAATTTTTAAGTAACAATTCCTATTTTGTGGGGTACATACATCAATATGAGGTGCACAATCAAGGCTTAGAGACCATGCTCTATACCACCTGCTGTCCTCCACTCCACATGGGATAAATATCTTCGTGTCCTTTGGTCTCGGTGTCCTCCCTCCGCCCACCGAGTCTCTGGTGCTGTGATCTCCTCTATGCTCCACTCCACCAGTGTTTCAGCTGAAGTGGCAGTAGGAAAAGCCAATAATCCCAAACATATGTGACTGCAATCATCAGGGAGGGACCACAAAATCTTGAGGGAACAGTATAAAAAATGACCGCACAAATGTGCCAAGCAGAGACTGACACTAGTTCTCAGCACTGCAAAGACAAGAGGCAGTCACAGAGACTGTGGCAGCATGGAGAACCCTTGCTTTCCATTCTTTGCCCATTCGGACATGCACACTCAGTTGATTGATCTTCTCTTTCGAGGAAAACCTACATCTGGAATTTTACTGGATTAACACAATTGTTAAACATGGTACACACACACGCGCGCGCGTGCACACACTTTGACCTTGCCAAGACTTCAAGCCACATCTGGACCGTGAGCCATCAGTGTGGTCTATCCACTGTACGTATAGTAAAACTTAACTGCAGCCACATAATCATAATTAAGACAGAGCAGGAAAGGACGAGCAAGGCTCAGAAGTCATGAAATCAGAGTCAACATAAAGATAAGTCCTGTGAAGGGGAAGGGAGAGACAAATAAGTGGAAGGGAAAAGGAAGATGAAGAGGCCAAGCTAATGCTAACAGAAAAGCAAAGGCAGGGATTGCTATTTGCTTCCTCCCTTTTTCCTCCTGGGGTCAATAATTAATCTCACTTTCCCAGAGATGGGGGCCCACTGTGTGTGGTCTTGGGAAATCGACTGGTGCTCACTAAAGTCCACGTCACTATTTTTTTTTTTTAAGCAGCAAGACCACATTTCCCAGCATTCTTTGCAGTGGGTGTGGTCACGTGACTGAGTTTTAGCCCATGGAGTGAGAATGGCCAGGCATGGTCTATGAACACACGTCCACACATGCAAGCAGGACCCTTTTTTCCCCTCTTCCTTAACTGCATGAGGAGGCAAATGTCTGGACAAAGGTGGAGCCCTATGATCCAAGGAGCTGAACTCAATTCTCACTACCACAAGCCCAGCTGGGTGGTGAGATTAACAAAACTTGTCTATTTCTTAACTACTGAGATTTTGGTCTTAATCCTGCCTGCTTTGAATACGTTTATCATGGTCTACTTCCTCTCACCCAGAATCATCCCATTTTCTCTATTACGCCAGTGGCATGATTCCAGTCTCCTGGCCTCTCATCTCTGAAAATGCTCTACTTAGCCTGTATGACTCCCAAAGTAGAAAGCCCAAAATGGAATGCGAAGTAGTATGTGACCAGTGCAGAAAGGAACAGGACTGTCACCTCCTTTTTCTCAGATGGTATGCCTCTATTGATAAAGCCTGTGATGTCTATCCACTAAACCTCCTATGTTTGCTTTTACTGGTGCTTGTCTTGTGCCACATCTTCCCCATTTTATAATTCCAAATTTATCTTCTGGACTCTCAAAGCTTTTGAAGTCTTCATGTTAGGCTTATTTTGCTATTCTGTAGTATTACCTTCTTTGTATACCTATGTAGATTCCTTCTATTTTTGCCTTTCCAGCTTCCATTTGCCCTTCCTTCTGGTAATAACACTTGTATTTCAATTAATGCAGTCTCAGTGGTACTAGCAATCAAGGAAATCTGCTTTCTTCTGACCTAGCAATGGAACATTATTCAAACTATACGGCCACTCTCCTCTTTTAAGTCAGGGACACAGGAATTGAAGGCAATTAGAATAAATACATCTTAAAAGGAATGTCTCAAATGGATCAGCCATTAATTCCTGCTACCAAAATCCCAGAACATCTTTTCCACAACTTAGTTGTTTATTTTTTCCTTCAACTCTGAGTCCTTCTGTATTAGTTTTTTTTTTTTTATTGCTGTTGTAACAAATTACCACAAACTTAGTGGCTTAAGACAACACAAACTGAGAGTCTAGCATCCAAAGTACCTGAACAAAAAACAACTCTTACAACTCAGCAAAAAGACCAAAAAACTCAATTTAAAAATAGGCAAAGGACTTAAGTATACCTTTCTACAAGTAAGATATGCACATAAAAATTGACACTTAACATCATTAGTCATTAGGGGAAAGCAAAGCAAAACCACACTGAGAACCCCATTAGGATAGCTATAATTTTTTTTAAGTAGGCTCCATGCCCAACGTGGGGCTTGAACTCATGACCCTGAGATCAAGAGTTGCATGCTCTACTGACTGAGCTAGCCAGGCGCCCCATTATATTTTTTTTTAAAAAGGAAAATATTAAGTATTGACAAGGATGTGGAGAAATTGAAACCCTTGTGTATTACAGGCAGGAGTATAAAATGGTTCAGGTGCTAAGGAAAACAGTTTAGCAACTGATCAAGAAGTTAAACCGAGGCATCACAAGATGCAGCAATTTCACTCCTAAGTGTACACTTAGAAGAATTAAAAGCAAGTGTTCAAATAAGTACATTGCACATGCATATTCATAGCAGCACTATTCCCAATAGCCTGATGATCCAAACAGCCCAAATGCCCGTCAGTGGATGAATGGGTCAGGAAGTTGTGATGTGGCCACACCATGGAGTATTACTCAGCCGTAAAAAGGAGCGAAGTAGTGATATATGCTACCATATGGATGAACCTCAAAAACATTATGCTAGCTGAAAGAAGTTAGACACAAAACGTCACATAGTATATGATGGCATTTAAATACAATATGTACAACAGGTAAATTCATTGAGACGGAACACAAATTGGTGGTTACTAGGGGAAAGGGATTGACGGATGGAAAGCAACTGCTGCCTAACTACCAAGCTTCCTTTTGGGGGTGATGAAAATGTTTTGGAAGGACATGGAGGGATGGCTGCAAGACTTCGTGAATGTATGAAAAGTCACTGATCACTTTAAAATGGTGCATCTTAGATTATGTCAATTTCCCCTCAAACACATGTGTGTGCACTCACAGGCACACTTATTCTCTCATAGTTCTAGAGATCCGAAGTCCTAAAAATCAAGGGGTTGACAGGTCTGCATTTTTTCCTGGAGGCTCTAGAGATTAATCCATAAAAAACTTGATTTTTCCACTGTCTAACAGGTAACTTGCATTTTCTGACTTGTGGTCTGCTCTGGCTATAGCA
Source organism: Callorhinus ursinus (assembly GCF_003265705.2). Classification (NCBI taxonomy): domain Eukaryota; kingdom Metazoa; phylum Chordata; class Mammalia; order Carnivora; family Otariidae; genus Callorhinus; species Callorhinus ursinus. Next base: position 2,382,013 of record NW_027397090.1, on the reverse strand, counting down.
TCCCTCTGACCTCTGCTTCTGACCTTGTCTCCCTCTTATAAAGACCCTGTTATTGGGGTGCCTGGGTGGCTCAGGCAGTTAAGCGTCTGCCTTCAGCTCTGGTCATGATCTCAGAGTCCTGGGATCAAGCCCCGCACTGGGCTCCCTGCTCAGTGGGAAATCTGCTTCACTCTTCCTCTCCCTCTGCCCCTCTCCCCGGCTTGTGTTCTCTGTCACAAAGAAATAAATAAAATCTTAAAAAAAAAAAAAGACCGTGCTTATTACACTGGACTCACCTGGATAATCCAGGCTACTCTGCCCATTTCAAGATCCGTAATCCATCTACAAAATCCCTTTTACCATGTAAGGTAATATTCACAGGTTTCAGGGACTCGGACATGGACATTTTGGGGAGGTCCTTATTCCATCTACCACACCCCTGTCCCGTCAATGAATTCTTTTTTTCCTTAAGTTAGTGTCTGTTGCTTGTTACCACGGAAGCCCAACCAATAAAATGTTTTTGAGTTTTTTTCAGCATTTCTTGTTGAATGAACGGGGAACACCAAAGCAGCCAGCAGGGTCTGGTGATGTCTTGACCATCAAGCAAAGTCTACAGGGATTTTATGTTTGGCACAGTGCTTTCCCCGGAAACAAGGAAGCCAGATGAGCAGATGCTTAATAAGTGGCTGAGGGCTAAATGAATACAGGAAGAGAATAAAATACAGCAAGTTTCATAAACTCATTTAATCAGAGGCCACAGAAGCAAGGATCAGACTGCAAAGCGAACAGTCCAAAAACGGGACAATGTGTTCAATATAAAATCCAAAACACAGCACAGTTGAGCACATACAGCATGCAAGCTGCTACCCACCCTTCTTTATGGGGTGACACCCTCCTACTCTGAGGTCTGAGCCTGAGGCAGAGGTCACCTCAGCCGGAAAGTCCTTCTGCTGTCCTCAGACAGAATTAATACCTTTCCCTGCTGCACACGTATATACTGAGCACTTACCGCATTGCTCTGAACTGTTACTGTCATGGCCACTTGTTCAAAGGAGGGAACACATTTCAGTCCTCTGAGCCACTGCCCCAAAATGCCTGGGGACACACTGAGGGGTGGGGTGGGGGGTGGTTCACACATTAACCACAGTAAGGAAAGCAAAGTCCCAGCAGAGCCAAAAAAGGAGAGCGGTCTTGTTTTAGATAGCACTCAAAGCCATCTTCCTTGTTCTTTGATTTTCTTTTTTTTTTTTAAATGTTTACAATGTTTTGTCTTTTTTTTTTTTTTAAGATTTTATTTATTTATTTGAGAGAGAGAGAGAATGAGAGACAGAAAGCACGAGAGGGAAGAGGGTCAGAGGGAGAAGCAGACTCCCCGCCGAGCAGGGAGCCCGATGCGGGACTCGATCCCGGGACTCCAGGATCATGACCTGAGCCGAAGGCAGTCGCTTAACCAACTGAGCCACCCAGGCGCCCTGTTCTTTGATTTTCTACAGACTGTAACACATTTTTAAAAATCAAGTTTGGAACCAGAGAACCTTCAGGTGCCCCAGGAATCTTCCAGGAACTTGTAGGACCCGTTTACCAAAACGGGGCATTGGTATTCACAGGCTCAGATCCCTGCTTGGCCCCGGAAGCAGATCATCCATTGTGGGGAGAGTGCACCTTTTTGATAGGCCAGGCCACTTTATTTCCCTGAGACTTTTAAGAGCACATCTATTTAACTGCCTCTGCCTTAAACAAACTATTAGTATTGCCCATTCATTTGACTTTGACCTAGAAATTTTATTCACGCAAAACGGAGTGAGCTAGGTTTTTATTAGGAAGCCAGGGTTCCTGCAAGAGCCAAGAACACTCTTTGTTCAGGGTATCTTCTTGGGGTTCAGGCATCACTGAATTTCATTCTGAAAAGCCATAGCATGAGTCAGCTCTGCCTTTATAGATATGTGTTTGTTGAAAGGGGAGGGGGTGTTTGTTCATCCAGGGTGGAGAAAGCACGGAGGGTGGCTGGATATTGCCTTTTTCCTCTCCCCTTGGTTATAGCCCTGAGTTGGTAAACACTAGGTAACCTCTGGGTTACCTAAACCAACACCGATAGTTGGAATTAATTAAGTATGACCATCTGAGTTATTGCCTCCTGTACCAAGAAGTTAACTCCCTAAAATGATGCTCTGCAACTTACATCCTTTCTAGTCAGGAAAATAGTAAGAGTAAAATCATGCCCCTTCTCCCCAGAAAGGATAAGGGGACCAACACTAAAGATCTGGAAACCAACACAGAGTCCATTTCAAACTCAGCCCAACTCGCCATCGTTTTCCTCACCCTTGGTAGTCCGTTCCTAAGCGATTTCTCCCTGTAAAATGAAGGGTCTGGGCTCAGACTTGGCACTGCAGGAAACTGGTGTGCCCACCTTGTTGAAGGAGGGCAGGAAAGATTCCCAACAAAACCAACGTGACCTGAAGACAAAGGCGGGAAGCAAATTTCACAGAACTGCCCCTCCTGTGTTTGTCTCTGCTGGGGAGAAGTCATGGCGTGGTGACCAGATGTCCCACCTCTTCCCCAGCAGCCCTAACTTCACGTGCCCTGCCGTGCTCTTCTACAAGTCTGCTGACAGTTGTCTCAACAGGCGAGCCGCTTTCTCACTCAGAACAAGAGACAGACCTAGCCTAGCACAGGGCAAGTGATGGAACGTTTCTGAAGACCCATTCACTCATGGGGAAAAGCAAAGGTCTCTCTGGGTCACACACACTTAAAAAGAAAAAGATTATGCATGAAATCATTAGGAAGATAGTATTGGTTATCAATACAAACATCCCCACAATCAGCTCATTGTCGAACAAATTTTCTAACGCTGGTGGATCTTAGACCTTATCTTACTGACTTTTCCATTTAGAAAACCACACACCAAGCATACACATAAGCATGACAGGATGCCCACATAAAACATTTTTCAACACCTGAAATCACTACTGACACAGATCAGGAGCACAGACAATATGACAGGCCAGACTTTGGGGTGAGAGAGTCCCCATCCTCCCCTCCGCATAGGGAGATGTGGGTCACAACCTTGAAAGAATCAGTCAACTTAATCATCTGTCTAGTGACAGGCGATGCACAGCAATGTTAACAGGCTCTAAGAGATGAGCCTCACCCTCCAGGAAGGCGGGCATCACCTTTTCAGGACCGTCTCCCACCATCCCCACGGAGAAGTGTACCGATCAACCCCTCTCACTGCTGGGGCTCCACCTCCTACCTCCACTTGCTACATAGCATCAGCCCTCCTGGTGGAAGTGAATGCTTCACCTTGGCTTTTGGATTTTTGAGGATCTGGTGAAATTTATCAGAAGACAATTACTAGATTAAAAGGAAGAATATAAGGGCGCCTGGGTGGCTCAGTCAGTTAAGTGTCTGCCTTCGGCTCAGGTCATGATCTCAGGATCCTGGGATTGAGCCCCATGTTGTGTTAGGCTCCCTGCTCAACGGGGGTCTGCTTCTCCCTCTGCCTCTCCCCCTGCTTGTGTACTCGCATGCTCGCTCTCTTTCAAATAAACAAAATCTTTTTTAAAAAAAGAAATATATTTCCCTTTTTAAATCTGGGTATATCAGAGAGGCTTAGCTTTATAATCAAATGTCCCTGGACTCAAATCCTAGGGCCTCCCCCACTCCCTCCCTAGCTCTAAGATTTTTAGGGGACCCCCAAAAGCTTCCATTTCTCAAGTGTTAAAAAAAAACCTAATTAACACCTACTTCTACCTTAGTTTGTTAGGGTAAGATGCTGTAATTTGTGTAAAACATGTGGCATAGAGGAATGTAATAAAGTAGGATAGTCCTAGCTCTGATTGAATGCATCTCTTGGAGTAGATCAAATTATTCTGCCATCAGGTAAATACACAGCCATGCTCAAAAACCTTCATTGAACCTTATCTCAAAATAGGGAGCCAAACTTCCTATTTGGCATTTGAGGTCCTCTGACCTGCTTTCCACATAGATTTCCCACAAAGCCCTTCATGTACCCAATGTTCCAGCTTTTGCCTGGGGTGCCCGAACCCATCCTCTAACAGTTAATGCAGAGGTTGTAAGCACATGTAACCACATGTTCGTGCACACCTGCATGCACACTTACTCTCGTGGGATCTTACCTTGTTTGTACTAGTTGTCAACAATGGGACCCTTTCTCTTCTAAGACTGGATTTCCACATTCTCATGAAATAGAATATCTGGTGACTCTGGGCCTTTATTTGCAGGTGGCAGCCGTTGGCTTGGCATGAGTGGTGGCCACCTCTTTAGGAGAGCCAAAACTTTTCCAGTTTGTCCCAGTCACCACAGCTCCCTATACTCTTACACCAGCCTGATTGACTCACGAGGTTACCCGCTTGGCCCTCTCAAGGCATTTGAGCTTGCCATCCCTCATCCACATCTTAACCATCGTAAGTCCTTCACAACTTCTTTCTTGAGTTTCTGTATTCAAAATAATTCTCATTTTCAGATGCCATAGCTGTATTTAAGGCACGTGTCACCACAGTAACTAACACGACAGTATAGCGTAGCTAATACTTCCTATTTTTGCCTTATTCCCCTTCCTGAAGTACAAGCCCTTGAAATGGAAACCATTCAATGGACTGTGCCTGGCTCAGCACCAAAGGCAAGCAGGTATCGGATTCATCATTTTAACTGAACAAAAACCAGGTAAAATTAGTCATAGGAAAGTCACATCTCACAAGGCATGCAGACTTTTTCCCCCTGGGATGGGCTATGTCTCCATCAATTCCTGCTAGGAAAAATAGGGGGCTGGGTGGTGGAGGGAGATTGCAGGATCGGGGAGAAAGTTCTGCTGGGGAAGAAAGAGAAGGTAGGAGTCACACTTACAGGCCTGATGTGTAATTTCAAATTTTGTCCTAGACCCATTGGCAGGAAACAGTTCTGTAAACTATTTCTTAACAGATGTGTTGCTTCCCTGTATCTGGGTTAGCCCTTTACTTTGTTCTGTGTGTTGTCATAGGTACGGTTCCTTTAGAATCCCACAAAAACTATCGAGGCAGTTCATCCCTCCAGTTAGAGGTGGAAGCCAAAGCTGGACGTTGCATGAACGAAAAGCCCGCCCTCACAGCTCCTGCATTCTGAAGGCTGAAATGATGCCCAAACACACGCGGGGCATGGCAGAGCGCTGAGCACCCCTACGTCTGAGGTCTGAGCTGATGGCCATAAGTCGGGCTTTACGCTGATCAAGGCTGTCCCAACACATCCTGCAAAGAATCACAACCACTCTCTTTTCCACAGATTCTCATTTTCAACCCCATCTTGGCAAAGCAGAGACAGGCTAAGAGAAAAACACATCCGGGTCAACTATGTACACAATTTGTAAAACTTGCTTTGAAGATTTTGTTTGTTTTGTTTTGCTTTTTCACTCTTCCCTCCTAGTGAGCAAATGAGGAAGTTTGAAAATGCTGAAACCACTTTGTACTGTACTGTTGTACACTGTTTATAAAGTACTTCGTAGAACCATTTCTATTGGCCTAATGCAGCAGTATCTATAAAGCCTCTTTGCAGCAAGGCCTCATGTGCTGGAGTCTTCTGAGAAGAGGGTGTGGGAGGGCAGAACACATCACTGCACAGACGAAGTTAAAACAGTTACAGGGATAAGGAAATAATTCAGCAGTAACATGGAAAAGCAGGACTCAAGAAGGCTCAGGGTACAGAAACTGAGTTTAGAAACGGGGTGAGGCCCAGTCCTTGAATCGGGGTTTATATTTTTTCAAATATTCAGTTCTTCTAGTCCCAGACAGAGATTACGTCTTTTCCGGTTAAAGAGTTACCATCAGACTTTCACAACTACATCCATGCTGGCCTCAGCTCAGAGCAGTGGAAGGAAAAGGTGGTTTCCATGGATCATTCTAGTGTTCTGGTCTCCAGCTGGCCCTAAATAGGCTAAAATGATCTTACCCCCACCAAGCTTCCGGTGTCTGTAGGTAGGCTGCTAAGTCCTGAAGAAACATAGAGAACCAGAAAGCCAGAAAGCCTGTCCGTCCTGGTGAAGCGTCCTTCCCTAGTCTCTCCATTTTGGAAAGGGTCCCACGCACACACCGAAAACTTAAAACTTTGGGGTCTATAAAAGGTGAAAGAAATTTGAAGGACTCGTCAACGGTCATGAGAAACCCTCTCCTGAGTTACAACTGAACTGATAAGCAGCAGCCCTTTTTTAGAAAGAAAGGCACTGGGGGTGCCTGGGTGGCTCAGTCATTTAAGCAAATGGCTCTTGATTTCAAGCTCAGGGCATGATCTCAGGGTCATGAGATCGAGCCCTGCATCAGACTCCATGCTGGGTGTGGAGTCTGCTTAGGATTCTCTTTCCTTTTCCGTCTGCTCTGCCCATTCCCTGCTCATGCTCTTTCTCTCAAAGACAGACAGACAGACACTGGACTTGACCCTGCCAAGTCTGCTCAAGTTTCGATGTCTTCCCCATGTGTGTGGGAGAGCCGGGTGCACTAAGCAAGTCCCTGTCCACCGCAAACAACTTTGTTTTCATTTAAAGCAAGAAGACACTGTTAGGAAGAACACCGAAGGCCCCTGGAAACCAAGGGATGGACCAGCATTGTGTGTGTCATTGTGGGGATGGAAACTTACCTTCACTTGTTGCCTCTCTGCCAAAAGGCCGTTCCTCAGAATTTCCCCTACTCTGCCCAGCTCAAATGCCACCTTTTGCAGGAAATCTCCTCTGCCAAGTTCCCACCTGCCACACACCTCCTCCCCCTCATGGGGCTCAGGTACACCCTGGGGTACAACTGTTTGCCAGGCCTCGGCGCACCCCCTCCACCCCCCGGGGCGGTTTGCCACGGTTTCCCAGCTTTCATATTTGCATTCTCCACCCGCTTGGCAAGAGTCCCAAGTACACAGCTGATGCTTGATGAATATTTGTTCAATTAATGTCTGGATTTATTCCCTGGCTTCACTCAGCAGGGATTTGAGGAGCTAAATGAATGAATTACGGTCGGGAATGTGCCTTCTCTCCCCCAAATGGGCCATCACAGCTTTGTGAGCACAGAGGAGGATTCTTAGTGACAAATACCTTCGCTGTTTCTTCCTATTAATGGTAACCACCATGCATTGAAGCCTTTCCGTGGGCATGACGCTGAGGGCAATACACACAGGTCCCTGGTGCCCCCTCCTGCAGAAGATAGAACCAGCAACTGTTTAACTTCTCTGGGCCTGCGAGCACACAGTGAGGAAAGGGCAGCAGGGGGGTTTGGCCTCCAAGCCCCAGCTTTTCTCCAGCCCATCATACACCTCCCTTCAAACCCTTGTTCCCAAAGCAAAATGCTGATGGTGTGATTAGAGAACACTGTGCTTCTCATTTCCTTCTCGCTTCCTGCTGCTCTCAACTAACCTATGCCAGCACTTGACAGGCATGTGTGTGTGATCAAGTCAATCTGGACAGCACCACCACAGGAAATGAATTTCACTACGGCAAAACTCAAATTGCAATCATTTCAACAAGAGGAAGATAGGAAAGAAACACTCAAGGCTTTTAGGGATGTTTTCAAAAGACAAGCACCTCTTCATGGACCAGGCTGATATATATATATATTTTTAAACAAAGACAAGATAGGAGTCTGTTGGAAGACTGCCCGAGCCCAGGGCTAGGTTTATCTCCCAGGACAGGGAGAGTGGAAATGGCACATTGGGGCTCCTGCACACCTGCAGGAGGGAGCAGTTCCCTCTGAGTCCATGGACACATTGCTAAGTGCACTGCCTGAAAATGTGCTTCTCAACAGAAAAATGCAAATCCACTTGATGTTTCTCAACACTAGGACATGCTTCTCCCCTAACGCCAGCTACACCTAAGCTCAGTGTCTATGGGTGGTGTCCCTGAACAACTTTCATTTACTGAGCCAAATACAAACATAAATGTTGGGATGGATTTAAAAAAAAAAAAAAGAAGAAAGAAAAGGATAGTTTTTGAGAGAGAGGTGGGGGAGAGGGTGAGAATGAATCTTAAGCAGGCTCCATGCCCACTGTGGAGAACGACATGGGGCTCAGTGTCACGACCTGAGCCAAAACCAAGCGTCAGACGCTTAACCAAGTGAGCCACCCAGGCGCCCCTAGAAAATATCATTTTCTTAATGATTGAAATTAAATCATGTTCATAAAACTGATGGCAAAAACCTCCAAAGGACGACAGTGTTTTACAATCATTTCTTTGTTTCTGCCAAAGGACTGGTTGTACGTAACACAGTATTGCACAATTGATATTTGTTGACGGTTTTTATCTAGGATTAGAAAAAGAAACCTGACGGAGAAGTCAAAAAGTTTCCCTTTTAACCAAGGTTCTTGCTCCCCTCTTCGTGTCCCCCCAACCCCAGCATCCCATAATCAGTGCTTCAGATACTGCTGTGGGGTATCATAGATTAAATGCTCCTTGGCATATACCTCAGGTGGTCATGTAAGGGGAAAGAAACAGGAGTAAGGGATGAAGCAGACTTCCCAAATATTCACAATGGAGAAAAGTTCGGCCATTTTGTTATCTTATTTCCAGCCTTGAAATTCAAGCCTGGTTGAATTTGTTCAAAGCTGATTTTATAGCTATTGGCTGCACTCCAAACAAACAACATTCTTCAGGACCTGCCTTGACAGATCAGAAGTGCACTGACAAACCAAACTTCTTGCCCACATTTAGGTCTCTTCTCAAGATGTGGTATCTGTACCACACGAAACCCTGTTGGCCTCACAGCCTGAACTCCTTGGGAGGAGGCTGAACAATTTAGCAAAAATGGCTGTAAGCAAGTGGACTTGAATGGTCACAGGATAACTTTAAAGGTGAAGCTGAGTTTTGCTCACAAAACCAACAGCATCGTGCCCCATCATGCTGATGAACTTGACCAACAGCCTCTGCCTCAGTTCATGATTCGCTTTCTGACCCATCTTCTTCAGCCAGTTTTAAAATACTCATTTTGCGTGGTGTTCATCCTCAGTGCTGTTAGAAGCTTTTCCAAGTATACAGAAAAATAAGATTTGATAGAAATCTCCCTTTTAACTTTCTCCAACATATTTTTTTATTTAAAAAAATTTTTTTTGAACACATGGAATCACTTTCTTTTTTGTTTGCACTAAAACCTGGCTGGTATGTTACTTAGCCCATTTAGTCATTTGTGTTAATTTGGCTGTATTTCATAGGGTTGAGCACAGAACTCTATTACTTTGAGGGGCTCTACCACCTCAAAAGTTTGAAAGAGATACAAATATACTCCTGACTAAGCCATCTTTGTACCCTCATATTCGAGGACATCAGATATGTGTTTTGACGCTGAATGAACAAATTGAAATTCTGCTCATCATTCAAGGTACAGCTCAAAATCCACTCCCATCAAGTCTTCTCTAGTCGCCAAAGGTTGCAGGGACTCTGACCTCTTGTGTTGCTTTATCACTATGTACTTTTATATCCCCAGCTAGAGTCTACATTACCCTGCACACAGTGCTTCCTGCTCAATGACACTAGTAAGTGAACTTGGGCAGTAAATCTGCCTCAAAGCCAGGAAGCCAAAGGATTTCCTGGTAAAACTAAGTCTGACTGACCAGTTCATTCAACACCGGATTATTTGTTGAGGACTTATATTCACCTCTAAATAGTAAACCATGAGCTGAGGATTTTATAAAAATGAGTAACACTCTGTGAACTCAAGGTGATTATCTCCCATTAGGGGAGACTGATGTGCAAAGACTTACAAAGCAATAGAAGAAATATGCAAATAGATTCACACACCAAGCACTAGAAGCAGTCAGAGAAGGAGATAAATCAGTTGAGAGCTTCTGGAATTTTCAGAGTAATTGACATCAGAGTAAAGCATTGCAAAATGAGTAGGATTTTCTTTTAACCAGATGTAAAGTCAGGAAACAGCATTTTGAACAATGAAAACAGCCCTGGCAATATAACAGCATGCCTGAAAAAAAAAAAAAAAACACCGTTACTGACATTTTGGTTTGATGTTAGTCATTGTCTGATAAGGTCATGCAGTAAACTGAAGACCCTAGAAGCAAAAGGCACACAACAGGGAAGGTGTTGAGTAGGGGGAAGGAGAAAGGCTAAACCCTGGGGCAATACCGAGCATCTCTGTAAGGGATGGTGGGCAGTGCACACTTCTCATCAAGGATGCTAAGGGAGGGCTGAATCTGGCCCCGTGGATTGGCTCCAAGAGGGAACCTTTTCCTATTTCCCACACAGACACATTATATAGGTTAACTGCAGCTCTGCTGGTAAACAAACTTGGGTCGCTCTGCAGAAAACAGGTGAGTGGGGACAAATGCCACCAATTTTGTAATTTAGATATGCCTAGCCCTGAGGGCACAGCATCTGCTAACCCCTGGGAAGCCTGCTGTATATTTCCAGGAAAGGTCAAGGACAGATGTACTGGTCAAGTGTGTGTTGGATCAGGAGCCAAAAGCTGCCGCTGCACCTCTCTTTATCCGTGGCATTCCTCCTGGTGAGACATCCTTTCCCTCTGCCATCATACCAAGTAATATCCCAGTTTAAGATTACAGGTATCTCTTTCCCAGGACATGGTGGCTAGCAACAGAAATTAAGAAAATTAAATCTAAAAAAAACTAGAACAAAAAATTCTAAATGTAGAGTGTATCTTTGCATCATAAATGATCTCCATTTTATAAGTGAAATAACACTTCTCTCCTTGTTTTTAACTAAAATCCAGCTATAACTAGACATGCATGTCCTTGTTTGGGGGCCTTTTCACAGCTCTCCAGTTAAAGAAAATATTGGAGGTCCAGATTTGGTGATGTCCAAATGCTGTATCTACCTAATGAGTAAAGGAAGAGAAGAAAACAGAAGCATCTCCCTTTCCATCCTTGCAATTCAAACCAGGTAAGTTAATGACAGTCAGGTCCCTATCCTGGCAACAGAGCTCAAGCATTTGTCAGAGCTTTTGTCAGAAAAGCTGGTTTTGTTTTTTGTTTCAAACATGATTTTCTTAGGACAGTTTGAGAGCCATTTATTTCTCCTTCACTACTCCCTGGGGTACACAGGTATGTGTGAAGTTCTCAATCCAAATGGGAAATGTGGTCTCCAATTTCTCCTTCCAGCACCTCAAATGCACAAACTCTCTACTGCTTTTCACTTGACACCCAGAGGTGCTAAAACGTTCTCAAGCAGTTCCTCTTGGGAGATGCGGGGTAGTCGGGAGGAATCAGAGCATAGAAAAAGAGTATGAGTGATGAAGAGATCTGGGGATCTTCAGCAAAATGAAGACAAGTCAAAGAATCTTTTTTTTACTCAAGATTAATCAGTCACTCACATCAGTGTTCACAGACAGAACCTTTATTTATTCTGATAGAATAAACATCATTTGAATAAAACTCTCTGGCTCTACACACACTGTTTTAGGAATTAAGGTTTCCAATCTTTTCAAATAGGGAAAACAACACATTCATGTAATGACAGAGGTTTATTCTCATAGAAAAATACATTAAGATGTAGCTCTGCATGAAGAGGAAATAGGATGAAAAGCAAATGAGTTTACACAGAGCAATGCAAGAAGAACTTCCCGAATAGTCATTAAAACCTACTACATCACGAACGTAGCCTATGGGATGGATCTCTATGGGCAAAAGAATGCAAAACCCACCTTACGGACAGAGGACAACACGGGTGCTGAGCAGGTGAGGACAGGTCTAGGCACACCTGATGGCTGCCTCTTGGTTGGAAGCATTATGCTCATTAGAGGATATTGTCTCAACCTCTCCACTGTTGGGAACAAGGCTTGACTTCAATACTTTCCAGGGCCACTGATGGGTCTGCTTTTTCCCCCAAAACTCATTTCTCAGGAGTTATGAACTGATGGCCAGGCAACGAAACCTCACCTATGGAAGGATTTGCTCTGTGTTCTAGAATTGATTCCAAGCATCTTTCAACAGGCTCCATGCTCTCTTGCTTGCCATAGTCACCTCTGCTCCTCATTGTCTTCACACACCCACCTTCCCTGCCCAGCCTTGTTTGAGTTTGGCCTCTCATCCCATTAATGATATTGACTGAACAATAAATGAGCACTGCATTTGATTACCACCTGCCATAAAGCTTGCATCATGCTCACAGCCTTTATACTTCACTGATGTTCAAGTTTCTATTCTTTTGAAAAGACACTGAAATCCCCATCCATGCCCATTCCCTGCATCTCTCCACACTACCGACTAAATATTTTTCCAAGGTGGACAAAACCAACAATAACAACTTATTCACAATTCTCTCACTTCATAGCAAATGCAACTAAATGCCACTGAGTTTTCATGAATGGTGTAAAAGAACATCTTGCAGTCAATGAACCAACCAATACTGTGCTTTGTGTGTTATTCTGTCCACTAGGATGTAACCAGTAGCCCTGACAGCCAAGCCCTGGGAGACACCTGGTTTAGAATACGTATTCCATCTGTTTTCATTCTCACCAGACTGCAACGTTCTCCTTTGCTCTTGCGCATCTCCCATACGGACCACGGCCTTTGTGTCCCCCATCTACAAGAAAACTTTGTTCCCCTTGTCATTCTCCTTCCCTTTTTCCTCTGATCAACTGTATATTTGTGGTTTCTTCCTTCACACTCTAATTATACAAAGAATTTAACCAACTTAAGAAATTTTATCAGGCTGATAACTGTACAGAGCTTCATGCCAAGAAGGGCCCTATGCTTGGTTTAATCCTCTGTTGTTGCCATCTTGAAGTCTATAATTTTTGCACAGAGGATCCTAGGTTTTTATTTTATACTGGACCACAAATTATGTAGCCAGTGCTGAGTATTATTGAACCTGCCCCACAACTCATAAATGCCCTACAGGTAGTGGATTAGATTTCCTCACTGCCAGCCCTTTACGGCCTTCTTTAAAGTAGGGCAAACATCTGGTCACCCTAGGCTCCAGACAAATCAGTGGTTGTCAAAGTTTGGCCCACAAGGCTCTTCACACAGTCAGCAGGCTCATACTGAAGTAACATGGGCATGGTTAGATTCTTCTCCCATGAACAATTACATTTCTATTAAAACCAGACATCGCCTCCCTACTGTTACAAAAGCATTGTTCTTCCTCCTAGCTATAACACTGTAATGGTTTGTGTGTGGAAAATGAAGAGTTGGTGTAGTGTCTAACATTTTGGTCTAGTGACTAGTAAATATCTAAGAGCCACTGGTGCAGACGTGAAACCACACTACTTGATTATCAGGAATGGCCGCAGATTCCTACAGTCCTGGAGGAAACAGGAGGAACTTGAGTACTAGCCTGGGTCTGTGCTTCTTCAACTGGGGAAGAGAAGCCTAAGAGCAGCTGGCTGTGTGCTAGGTACACAAAGTCACAGACAAAATGTCACCATCACTCACTGTAATTAATCTGCAAGATTATTTTGAAAGTGGGAATAAATATTTCAGAGCATAATGTAAAATCCCCATTAATTTTTGTCAACATAAGACTTCAGAGATACTTCCTGCTGAGGTACAGTTGCTTGACCTTATGCCCAGGAGCCCAGGGTTCCTCCTTCTGCTATTAAGGATACTTAGATGAAAAAGTTTGAGATGCTCAGTTCTGCTATGCCCAAAACTATAGCTATGACAAGGTCTGATAGGATGACAGTCCTGTGATTTGTATTTAGAAGGATGTATCTGATAGAAAAAGATGTTCCTAAAACCAATTAAAATGACAGAACTTCAAAAGTTCAAGCTGAGCCACTCTCATTTTGGTAAAGCCCTAGGCAGAGGTCCAAATTCAGCAGAGGAGAGTGGGATGATTCCAGGCTGAGGTTATTCTTTTTTTTTTTTTTAAAGATTTTATTTATTTGACAGAGAGAGAGAGAGAGAGCGAGAGGGGAAACAAAAGGGGGGGGGGGGGGTGGGAGAGGGAGAAGCAGGCTTCCCGCCGAGCAGGGAGCCCGATGTGGGGCTCAATCCCAGGACCCTGAGATCATGACCTGAGCCGAAGGCAGATGCTTAACAACTGAGCCACCCAGGCGCCCCGGGCTGAGGTTATTCTTTACACATATCATCACTGAAGTGAATCTAGCCACATGGGCAACGGGAACAGCCAATCACTCTCTCAAGTCCATATTACCATGGATAGTCTGCAAACGTGGCAAGATCAACTCCACCTGGCTTGTCTCTCATCACAAACCACCTGCCAGTCCTGCTGGCCTACCTTTCGGCTCTTACCAAGGAATCAAAGACATGAAGCAAAAACACTTAACCCAGAGCCCCAAAGTCCAGGACAAGTCATGGTTCCACCATTATTTAAATGATGCCTGGGTTTCTGCAAAACTAACATGCAAACAATACTGACTACCTATCGGGTCATTTTAAGGATCATATTGAATAGAGGAAATCACTACGTGAACTATAAGGTGCTAACAATTATCACTCTTTCTACCCTCATTGATTTCAGCATTCCCCAGCAATCCAACTTCAAAAAATTGGTATTTGGCCCTATAAAAACTACCTAAGTACCCCACAATTTTTTAACTAAAATATTTAAACATGAAAATCCAACCAGGCTATGGTGACTAAGGGAACCAGCACTCTTAATTGTCCATAAATCTGTCAAAATTTCTCCAGGAAAGAGTCCATCTGCATCTCGGCTATGTTGACTGGAGAGATTACCAATCCTTGGATGAAAAGATGGCCACAAGGGACTCCTTACTTTTAACTCTAAGAGCTTGGAATAAGATCTTGGTACATAGATGATTTCACAGCCACTCCAAAATTTTAAAGATTCCTCCCCCTCCATTAAAAAGGTTTCTCCTTCCACAAATTCTGAAGATTAAGCTTAAAAAATAAATAGCCCTAGTAAACAAGAATGATTGGCCTAAATTGTAAGCTGCAAATGCACAGCAATGGAGTCTTCCATGCATGCAGCTATAGGCAAACAATAGCGCACAGAAGAGTATGTTCCAGGGTTCTGGTGAGGGAAAGAATGGGCAGAAGGTAAAAATGTCACGAAAGAAGGGGCTGGAAACCCCAGAGCAACTGCTCTTGGGCTAACTCAAAGAGGAAGAGTGACCTAACACATAGCTTAAAACTCACTCGTGTTTCAGGTACTGGATGTCTGCACTCTTGAGGCAGAATAAGTCCCTATCATTTCCTCACTGGACTAGCAGAGACCTTCACAGACTAGAGTCACCGTCAGGATTTTTTTTCTTCCCTCCACCCTACCAAGCAAGGTCTTAAGCAAGAATGTTTACTTAGCATGATCGTCACAGACTGCTGTGGGACCTACATGGTGTGTGGCACATAGAAATGCTCAATAAATGTTTGTGGAATTTTTTCCAGAGGCCAACATCCCTGTTTTCTGGTGACATGTCACATACATCTTTGAGTCCTAGAGAAGGCTCGAAGAAGAATTGTTGCATCAACATTGCCATGAGATCTGCCCCTTGTTTCTGTCACTTACCATGGATGACAAAGACCCATCCAAAGAGAAGAGAGGCCAGTATCATGGGTCAGAAACCACAATGAGCTGGAAGCCAAAGAATCTTGGTTCCAGTTCTGATGCCTAATTACTAAGTTTTTTGGGTGACAGTTACCTTACCTTCAAATAGTGAAGCTGAACTGTATGATTTCTAAATTCCTCCCATGTTCTCAGATCCTATTACAAGCAGTATTTTTCCATTCCAGAAACACAACTAGATAAAAGAATATCCATCGGCAAAGAGCAATTCTTGATAAGTGTAATATATTGAGACAGCTCTCCCTTTCCCTTTAATAGAGGGGTTAGCAGAGAGAAAGCCCTGATGAACTAGATTGTTCTAGCAAGATGAACTAGATTCTTAGGGAGGCAGCCATGAAATCAAACAGAAACATGTTAAGTGCTTTATTATTCTCCCAGAAGGAGGAAAACTGTTCTCCCAAGATCTTGACCCAGGAAAAGGCAGCTAATTGATCTTTAAAAATTACCATCCATTAAAAGTTATTGTTTTCTAAAAAGAAAAAACTATCTTACCCTAAAGAAAATCCTAAGAAGGTAGTTTTCCAGTTTCTATGATTAAACAAAAAACTCCTTTTTACTAGATCTTTTTAGTGTAAGTATGTACAAATCTCTTTCAAGTCAAGCAACATTTCTCCCTACAAAACCATTAAGCTGGCTGTTATTTTTAGGACTAGTTTAATGAATATTGTTCTGTGATTATACAAAACCAGAATCTCAACCTCTTGGTTGAGATTCCTTCATCAACATGTACAGCTTTCTTCTTCTTAGGAGGTGAGATGGCCATTATCATTAAAACAAGTATAATGAATATCAAAACTGAAATGTTTTCAGATGCTGTGTCTCCTGCATATTGGTATATCCACTGTGCCTTAGCAAAGGCTCAAAAGAGAATTGTTGCATGAATGCTGCCATGAAATGGGCTATAAAGGGCTTAATTAATTGTAGCTCAGGAGTTGCTTTCTGGGTAGATGTTGTGAAAGTAAAAATGCTGTATGGCTCAAAAACTTCAACCCAAGATTTTTGTTTTCCTATGAATGTCTGGGTTCATGCAAAATTCTTATGTTAAATCCCTAAACCTCAATATGATAATATTAGGAGATGGGGGTCTTTGGGGGGTAATTTGGTTTATATGAGGTTGTGGGGATAGAGAGCACCTAGGATGGGTTAGTGCCCTTCTAATAAGTTGGAGACAAAGGAGAGTTTCCTTTCTCCACCACATCAGGATACATCAAGAAAGTGGCTACAAGTCTGTATATAAGCCAGGAAGATGGCCCTCACCAGAACTCAACCGTGCTGGCACCATGATCTTGGAGTTCCCACTCCAGAACTGTGAAAAATAAACGTCTGCTGTTCTAAGCCACCCAGTCTGAGGTATTTTGTTACAGCAGCTCAAGCTAAGACACCTCCCTTTCCTTACCTGGAAAATCATGGATTTGCATGGAATGATTTGAGATTCTTTGGAGCATCAACAATCTATTGTAATAAAAGACCGATTACCACAGAAGTAAAGAATTTTAAATTATTCACTGGCTCATACACACCAGGGATATCAAATGACATGGTGAAAAGGCACAAATAAGCAATCAGTGAAATTCTGAAAACAGATGCCACCATAAATCAATGAACAGGGAACATGGCTTCAGGAAAGCACTCTTTGAGGTAGATGATACAAATAAGCATGTATGGGAGTTGGGAGGGCTTAGTCAAAATACCAGAGGAAGTGATGCTGGGTCCAACCCATTCAGATGTATCTTGGGCAGTTTAACATCGTCTGTGCCTCATCAAGAATGGTTATGAAACCAGAAGGTAGTTTCTTAAGGAGACCAACTCCAAAGACCCTCACAAACTTTTCTGACTGTTGAATATCTCTTCAGTGATTACATGCTGCTCTGTATCAGTTTCCTAGGGCTACCATAACAAAACACCATGGACTGGGTAGCTTAACCAAAAGGAAGTCTCCTCTGTCTGGAGGCTGGGAAGTCCCAAGATCAAGGGGCTGACCATTTCCTTTCCTGTTAAGAGCTTTCTTCCTCTCAAAGGGTCATCTTCAAATACATACCACTGAGGATTAAGGCTTCATCATATGAATTGAGGAGGGACACAATCATTTGGCCCATAACATGCCACAAACTAAAGCTAAATAAACCATTTATTCATTAATGCCAACATATATACGAGTTTGATTAACTGCAGGCAACTAAATAAACTACTTCTGTTACATATTTGTTACATTATAGACTAGAGCAGAGAAAAACAAGAATCATCTATTAAAAGTATTTGTGAGATAGCAGATCGGACTCTTGCTTGTGATGGGGCAGAGAGGATTTTACGGATGAGTGCCACCAATTTTTCCCTTCTCATTTGTGTTAAAAAGGATTCTCATTTCAATCAAGGTTGTCCCCCTCTTGCCTTCAAGAATGGTTTTGCCCTTATAAACTGGGGTTTTAATGATGCAGTATCAGGATAATGGAGCAGAAGTGGATAAAAACACACTCCGACTATACCACATAGATTATGGCTTTAATCCAGTTACATTTCTTTTAGCCAGTCTTATTCTCAAGTACTTTTTTAATAGCAACATAAACTTTGTTTATTATTATACTTACAACTGATCACTTACTACAAAACCATTTGCTATCTTCACTATTTTTTAGCTATTACATTATGCAAATTATTAGTAAAACAATGTAAGTGCAGCTGTTTTAAATTTTCATGCTCAAACGAGGTATTTATGTAGAAACAATTATTTTGTTTATTATATATAACTTTTTTCCTCTTTAAATTTTTTTTTTTATCGTCAAGTACTTTTAAGGCAGCTAGAAAACTAGTAACTAAGATTGTGGTTGGCAAGAACAAGAAAGATCGAAGATTTGACTCTACTTGAAAGCTAACAAGGTACTGCCAGTTTTCATGGATGATGGCAAAAAACATGAGACTCCAGAGTCCAAGACAATGGACTTTATTGCTTGTAGTGTAGAAAGAAGCATGAGCATCAGCAAATTTTTATCAGTTCTCCTGTTGCCGAGGTCCCAAGGAGCTCATGAGAACAAGTCTGGATGGATGCCTAAAAGCTCTGTGGCTGCATTACAAGAGAGGAACTCTGAGCTTAGGAAACTTGAATCCTGTATAGCAGGCAGTAAGAATATCTGCTTTTTATCTGGAGAAAGACACTTTATCTTTCAAGACTGTTTATTATACCAACATCCTTGAACCTAAAGTCCTGGAAAAGGGCAGTTAGTAGCTCGCTTACAAGACATGCAGAATCATGAGAGGTCCATGGGAAATTGCCTCCCAACACTGGCCATGGAGGTGGAAAGCAGAAATTGCAGACAATGAATATCCCTTGGCTTTAACTGTCCTCCTTCTGTACTGCACTCTTTCCAGCCTTTTCTTACATGTCATCTCCAGACAAAGAGAGAGAGGCAAAGCCAAAGCAATGAAAGTGAAAATTCTTTTTCTGCTGGTGGTGAATTTGAGTAATTTATCTTTCTTCTAACACCTAATATAGCCTGATGTTTAAGTTAAAAATGAGGAAAGATTATTCTGTGTGACCCAAACAGCATTTAGTGTTTGGATTTCTACACCAACCTACCATTATGTTCACAAATCTACTCAGAATGCTCTAATGATCTAGAATTTTCTAAATTTCAAGTGTCTCCAAAACACAAAGTATTAAGACCCATTATCAACAAACAATTAAAAAAAAAAAAACTAAAGAGAAAACAACAGATAATAATGTCATTGAAAATAATATAAACAAAATAGTTACTGAATGGTTATTTAAACTGAGGAGCTATGCCAAAGATCTAAATATTATCTTACTTGATTTTACAAATAAGGAAATAATAGAGCCCTAAAAGAAAGTAAGTTACTCTGGGGCACCTCGGTGGCTCAGTCGGTTAAACATCTGCCTTCGGCTGTCATCATCTCCAGGTCCTGGGATCAAGCCCCAAGTCAGGCTCCAAGCTCAATGGGGAGCCTGCTTCTCCCTCTCCTTCTGCCTCTCCCCCTGCTTGTGCTCTGTCTCTTTCTTTCTCTCAAAGAATAAAATATTTTTAAAAAATTAAATTACTCATTACTCATCAAGGGTCATATAGACAATAAGTAACGGACGGGATATAGAAAAACTGAGCTCCTAACACAATCTACCATTTTGTGTCTGACAGGAAAAAATATAAGATGACACCCACTCACAGAAACATAAAACAAAATACTCACCGAGACCATGGCTAGCAGGTAGCCGAGGTGACACAACTATGGAAAATGTTTCCCCCAGGATCCTATTCCAGATCATTTCTACCAACCTGAAAATGTAGGCAGCTCCAAACACAATCTGTATCTAGCAAGGCTAAAATCCTCCCTGAGAGATCTCATGCTATTAGAGTCTAAAACCAGGCAAAATGTGTAATAAATAAAAACATAAAAACCTGCAAATAACCAAAATCTTAAATGTAAGCAAATACAAAGACACACAGGCAAAAGAAAGGAAGACAAACACTCGCTCATTCATGGGCTTGTAGACCATCAACTGGCTTCAGGAAAATTCCATTATAATTTGGTATGTGCTGATCATTTGCTACTAAATTGTTCCCAATGCTCCCTCTGCCCCCCACCGGCTTCTCTTTGAACAAAATAGCATCATTAAGAATTTCGATCCAGTTGGAAAAACATGTTGGGGATGAGAGCAACATACTCGCTAAAGATTAGCAACTGTTCCTCCCACAGTATAAGGGAAGAAACAGCAGCTAACAGAGTAGTCAGTGAGAGGAGCAGAGCTGTTATCGCTGCCCTTGTTTAGAAATAGACAATTAGAGTAGGCTAGGCTCTGTTGCGGTAACAAATAAAACCCAAGATCTTGGTGACTTAGCATAGTGGAAAACTTATTTTTCACTCATATCAAATCCAATGTACATGTTCATAGTTGGGCAGCTTTCCCCTAAATGGTGACTCAAACCACAGGGCACTGTTCATCTTGTAGTTCAGCTCTGTGTAGCTAATGGCCTCAAACAGGACTACAGAAAAAGATATCATCATATACAGTTTATACTTACAACCTCCCAACTCAATGTTGGTGGTTGAAAATGAAGTACATAGCATTACACAGAATATTGCATATTATATTTAGGTTATATATACACATAAGTATATTTGTTTAAATAATGAGTGAAGAATTTTTACTATACTCAAAACTTCACTGTGAATGCAAGCCTTCCAAGTAGTACAGATTCATCAGTTCTTTTGGTGTTATTTTCATTTTTTTAATCATAGAAAGCCCAAAGTACAAGATATAGCATAGAGTCAAAGGGAGCAAGAAAGATCTTCTGTTTCCTTATCACAACTCCAGTATTTCCTATCTCCACCTTGGAGCTACATTTTATGGTATAAATGTGAAATGAAAGAATAAAAGTTCTGTCTGAAAATTCATAGTTCTTAGTCATGGAGTAATATGGGGAGTGTTCAATCTGTAGTATTTACGCCAGGATACAAGTAATTTAAGCATGTAAGACCTTGTCAACCTCACCAGTGGCTACTATAAAACATGTGCAATACTCACAGAGCAATAAAGTAAGTGGAAACATAATTCACATGAGAGATCAAAGATATCACCATTCTGGATTTTTTTTTTTTTTTGCAAGTGACTGATTCAAGAAGGTGTTTCTTCCACATTCAAATGGCTTGGTCGTGGCCTACCAAGGGTAGAACCATGGGTGATATTCACAAGATTAGCAATGCATATGGCAGGAGCACTGACCAATCAGAACAGAGGCGATTCCACTCTAGTGGCTGGAATGGAGCCAAGGAAGCTAACTGCAGTGTGAGGCATTACTTAGTAAGGTAAAATCTAGAGTATTCTAGAGGTGAGGCCCTGACGGAGAGGTTGATAGCCTCAGGGGGAGAGGGCACTCTGGCTAATGGCTATTTACCAATTAGCATAAGAATTTATCAGTGTTGGGGCGCGTGGGTGGCTCAGTCATTGAGTGTCTGTCTTCGGCTCAGGTCATGATCCTGGGGTCCTGGGATCAAGCCCCACATCGGGCTCCCTGCTCCGCAGGAAGCCTGCTTCTCCCTCTCCCACTCCCCCCTGCTTGTGTTCCCTCTCTGTGTCTCTCTGTCAAATAAATAAAATCTTAAAAAAAAAAAAAAAAAGAATACATCAGTGTTTAACACCTAGTACATGCACGGTCATGCTCACCAGCTGATTACCAGCACTGGTTACAGCTCTTTCTCAAGCACAGAACCAAGATCCTATAGTACTAGAGGGAAAACATTTCTTTATTTAAGTCACGATTCCCGGCCCTGTCATTTATATCACCATCCAAGGCTCAGAATCATAAAGGCCTCATCTTTATCCCAACGGAAACAAAGTCAGTGCCCAGATGAAACCATAGCCCGACTTCCAGTTTGTTTGTTTTGGGAGAGAGAGAGCGCGAGCGAGCGAGCGAGCGAGCACTCGCACAAGTGAGCTCACGTGAGGAGGGAGGAGGAGCAGAGGGAGAATATTAAGCAGGCTCCATGCTCAGCGCAGAGACTGACTTGGGGCTTGTTCTCACGACCCTGAGATCATGACCTGAGCCCAAATCAAAAGTCAGATGCTTAACTGACTGAGCCACCAAGGAATCCCCACTACTTCCTGCTCTGTGTCACAGCAAAGTCCTCTCTCTGAATACCTAAGATGAAGACAATAAATCTCGTCCCCAATTTCAAGCCTGTTATCTACATTTATATAAACCCATCAGTCTGCAGGTCTGAAAAGAGAACTGTTGATTCCCTGTCCCTCGTACAACCTGGTTGCTGCTAAACCTGTTTTTTCTTCACTCTCACCCATCTACATAAATGGCACCATTACTGACCCAGTCACTCAAGCCAAAACCCAGGAATCACTTTGATTCTGTCTTTGCATCCCCCTGGGCCATCTACCAATACCTTCAATCAAGTCTACCTTCAACACATATACAAAGTCTAACCAACTCAATCAAACTCTGTAATTCCCATGCTAGTCCAAGTCACCATGACAGGACACCTAGACTATACCATAGCATCTTGATTGGTCTTCCTGCTTCCACTCTGATTAAACAGTCTATTCTTTGTCCAACAGTCACAGGTTTTCTTCATAAAAACAATCAAATCAAATCACCTCCCTCTGGCAACCTTTGTTCTCCCTTGCCTTCCACTGCACTTGTAATGAAATCTGAACTCCTACTTCCCCAACCATGCCTTCTGTCACCTCCTCTCACTCAACTCAACACAATGCCTTTGGCTCTTTCTCAAAACCACAGAGCTCACTTCCACCTCAGGCGGTCTTCCAGGTTAAATCGCTGTGTCATGCCTGGTACACTGTTTCCTAGGTCTTCACATAGCTTGTCCCTTCTCTCAACCCCACCCCCCTTCAATAGTCACCTCCTCAGAGAAGCCTTCCTATTAAAACTAGATCCGCCAATCCCCGGGGTCTTCAGTCTCTACTCTCCAACCCCTTGCTCCCCTTTATTTTTCTTCACAGTACTTAGCTAACCTAAAATCATCCACACATCTATGTATTGTTGCACTTCAGCCTAAGCACCATGAAGGCAGAGGCTACGCATTATTCTCTTCTGAATCCCACATGTCCAGGACCTGGCCCACAGTAAGCTCTTGGAGATTTGTAGAAGGGTTTTGTTTTGTTTTTTTTTTAACTCACTAGAGCATGTTCACTTGTTGAAATTCCTTCTTTGATATGCACACATTATTTTGACATTACATTGCCTTTCTGATGCTTTAATTTTACCTTAAAGTGCATTCTCCATGCTACTTAAGCAGAGAAGAAACATGTAATCTCATGGTAAATCATTTAAGGGATAGAGATACTTCTCATGATAGATTTCTAGAATTTCAGAGCTGACATTTTAGAGATCATCCATCACCATGGTCTCATTTTATGGTAGCTCTCAAGAGTTCAGAGCTGTGTAATCCAATCCAGTAGCTACTAACCAAATGGGGCCAATGAACACTTAAAATGTGGGTCATCTGAATTGAGATGTGCTTGAATGTAAAATATACATCAGATTTCATAGATTTAATATGAGAAAATAGATTTCATTTCTAAATAGTATTGATTACATGTTGAGTAATTATAGTGACATTGGGTTAAATAGAATACATTATTAAAATCAATTTTGCCAGTTCTTTTATTATTTTTTTAATGTGACTACTTCAAAGTTTTAAACTGCATGTGTGGCTCACTCTTCCAGGTAACATTCTATTTCCATTGGATAGCACTGGTTCAGTGAGATTAAAGGACTAACCCAAAGACACACTGCACTGCAATGGAAGACACAGGACCACACACACACACCAGACCACTGCCTCCATTCAGACTTATTTCCAATTCCCAACCCAGTCATGGATGCTCTACGGTAAGTTCTTTCCCAGGGGCAGTAGGAAAGAGTGGTAAGAGTAAGGAATTCCGGGACACCTGGGTGGCTCATTCGGTTAAGCAGCTGCCTTTGGTTCAGGTCATGATCCCGGGGTCCTGGGATCAAGACTGACATTGGGCTCCCTGCTCAGTGGGAAGTCTGCTTCTCCCTCTGCCTGCTACTCCCCTTGCTTGTGTGCTCTCTTTCTCTGATAAATAAATAAAATCTTAAAAAAAAAAAAAAAAGGAAAAAAAAAAAAAAAAAAAAAAAAAGAGTAAGGAATTCCTAGAACCAAACTGCCTGGGTCAATCAAATCCCAGCCCCACACTGAGTGACTCTGGACAGCTCATTTCATCTTTCTTTACCTCAGTTTCCACATCAATATTATGGAAAAAAGTTTATCGCATATCTCACTAACTTGCAAAGATGAAATCAACTAATAGATATGTAACACTGACTATATGCCAGATATGATTCTAAGGGGTTTTTAAGTTTACTGCTGTTATTATTAAAATGTTCTTCTACTCTAAAATAAATTGAAGGCTGGAAGGCTTCTGGCTAATGACAAATAGTGTTAGTTTAGGAATCATTTTTACATCAAAGGAGATTTCTAACAACAGAAGTTCTGGTCAGATTACCAGTGCAATACATTTCTATCCCTGACAAACCTGTTCTAATACCCTGAGATTATTGCTTATAGGAAGTCTCATGTTACATGAAAATTTAAATACAGAGAACAAAGGAATACGAAGAACTTTCTGCCACTTACCACCAAGGCAAACAGCAACCAGATATTTTGTTGTACTGGAGGCACGCAACACACACACACACACACACACACACACACACACACACACACACACACACACAGTGTCTATCCTAAGTGATCAAGGTAACTAACACTTTCTCTATGATTGAAGAGTTATCATGGCAACTCAGACCTAGAAGAATTTATAGACTGCTCAATCCAGCCTTCTCGTTTTATGGATGAGGAGCCTCTATGATTTTGTGACTTGCCCAAGGTCACACTACAAATGAAAAGCCAAACTGGG
Source organism: Callorhinus ursinus (assembly GCF_003265705.2). Taxonomy (NCBI): domain Eukaryota; kingdom Metazoa; phylum Chordata; class Mammalia; order Carnivora; family Otariidae; genus Callorhinus; species Callorhinus ursinus. The sequence continues at coordinate 2,357,144 of NW_027397090.1, read as the reverse complement.
ATTCATACCAAAGATTTTTGGCAACTCATCTACAAGGCTTTGACAACATCCAGCTTTTTTGGGTACTTGAAAGTTTAAAAGTATTAAGGGGGAAAGCAATTCATTAAACAGGCAACGCAGCAAGTCTAATAAGGAATGTTTAGAATTCTGGAAAAAACACAAATTAGAAATATTTCTAATTATAGCTCGAGGAGATAAAAGATACTGAGTTTTCATAATCACAACAGACACAAAACCCTTTGTTTTGGCCAACACGGTTCTCCTTAAAGAGGAAGAGGACTTCAGACAGAAATTCAGATGCTCAAGATGAACACTTTAAACAAATGAATATACTTTTCCTGGGTAATAACTTTTCTGGCCATTTTCCGGTTTGTACCAAGATACAACTCTATTGGAGACAGAAGTGGTTTAAGTCTAACAACAAATTCAAATTGCCTTGTCAGTGCTAATTGATTTCAAATTAGCTGGTGGTGGTGATGGTATATGTGCATGTGTGACTCCACACACCCACACACATGGGATAAATTTGTTCCACTGGGGCCATCCCGCATTGATAGCGGTTACCTTTACTGTCCAGTCTTATCCTGAAGAGCTTATATCAAGTAAGCCAGAGCTTCCCCCTCATTTTCTCCACCTGTCCATCCCCTAATGCTGACACAAATGATTAGGCAAGGAAGAAAAATTCACTCATTACCTTAACTGAATGGTCATTTGAAAATGGTCAGCGAAAGTTCAAGCAGTTTTCTCATGCATGAGCTACCTATAGCTAGTCCACAATTCCACAGCGACAAAGAGAAGATATTAAAAGGAGGGACTCAATCAACTTTTAGACATTTTAGAAGCAGCAGCATTTAACCCAAGTACTTGCTGCGAAGGTTTGCAGCTGGTGTGGAGTTTTTGGTAGTTCATGATTTGTGATTAAGACTTTGTATTTAATTCACTCCATTTCATCTTGTTTCTTCTTTATGTATTTATTTTTGAGAGCGAGCGAGCATGAGCATGAGCAGGGGAGGGGTGGGGTGGGGGAGTGGAGGGAGACGGAGAATCCTAAGCAGGCTCCAGGCCCAGGGCGGCGCCCAATTCAGGGCTCCATCTCATGATCCTAGGATCATGACCTAAGCCGAAAATAAGAGTCAGGCCCTTAACCCAGCGTGCTACCCACGTGCCCCTCATCTTGCTTTTAAAAAATCATTCTTAAATGGCCTAATGTTTCCATAGAAAGGGAAAAAATTGTGTAAACAGTATTAGACTGATGCGTTCAAACTCAGCATATCCAAAAGCAGAATACAGACAAGCATTAAGAAATGACCTCATCTGTCTCATCTCCTGAGTCTGATCTGAATTGTTCCTCTTTAAAGTTCAGGGACAGTGAAAGAAATGATAGTCTCAAGACAGAAGAGCTTAAAAAGTATAGAATCTCTTTAACACATATTAGGTAGAGAAGAAAATAGTCGCCACTGCAGGTGGGAGGGCATACAGAATCCAGTGAGTTAAAATTAGGTAAGATTTTTTTTTTAATAGTAAAAAACGGAATAAAGGAATAAGTGATGCTTTGGTTTACAAATAAATAAAATAGTCTTTAGTGGGGTGTCCATGTGCCCAGGTAAAATTTCTATTATGACAGAAGGAGGAAGAACAGATACTCCAGAGACTGCTAGCAGTCTCTGCTACAAACATGGCACTCTTCAAGTTGTTAAAAATTCAACACGGAGATGATGGACTCTGAAAAACAAACTGAGGGTTCTAGAGGGTAGGGGGGTGGGGGGATGGGTTAGCCTGGTGATGGGTATTGAGGAGGGCACGTTTTGCATGGTGCACTGGGTGTTATGAACAAACAATGAATCATGGAACACTGCATCAAAAACTAATGATGTAATATATGGTGATTAACATAACAATAAAAAATAAAATAAAAATAAATAAAAATTCAACACGGTAAATTTTAAATATCTAATTGGTTGTATTAACTGATTCATGAATTGAACAGCATCACACCTGGTAAATAAAAGGGAGCTCCAAAGGGCTACATAAAAGGTTTTTAAAGGCAGAAAGGAAGTGGGGAAAAAGGAAGTGGGGAAAAAGGAAATTATTAGCCAAGAATCTGTTGTTTTAGGCAAGGTTGCCCTCTTACGAGGAATGGAAGGGGTCTATTAGTGAATTTCTTAGTGCTGACCAGGAAATTCCCGTGTTAACCAACATGGACTGGATAAAGGTTACATTTCTAGGGGGAGTGAAACTGCAATTAAGTCAGGTATTAAGTCTTGATTTACTAACTTAAGGCCTTAACCTAAGTGACGTCAGTTTGGGCCAGTGGTTTTCTTTTTAACAAAGTAAAAATAGTTTTAATATTGCAAGTATTTACTTCTGTGCCTAAATCTGAAAGCTTAGAAAACAAATAAGACACATGCAATCAATCATTGGTTCCAGAACATCAGCCCACAATCCAATGTCAGTATGTAATGAAGTTCATTAGTCTTAAAGTAAAAGTTTAAAAAGGACAGTCAGATATTTATTCAATTTAAAATGCTATATTCTATTAAGAATAAGCCTTTGAGGGGTGCGTGGGTGGCTCAGTGGTTAATCATCTGCCTTCAGCTCAGATCATGGTCCCAGGGTCCTGGGATCGAGCCCCACATCGGGCTCCCTGCTCCGCGGGAAGCCTGCTTCTCCTTCTCCCACTCCCCCTGCTTGTGTTCCCTCTCTCGCTGTGTCTCTCTCTCTCTGTCAAATAAATAATCTTAAAAAAAAAAAAAAAAAGAATAAACCTTTGACACATCTTGAGATTAAAATATCGCTTCTTTTATGTGATGTGTTGATACTATGTGGCAATATATTTGTTTATTCAGCAAATGTTCCTGGAACACCCAGGCACTGTACAAAATGCTAAGGAGTCACTGGTTCCAATAGTCCCTACACTCAGCAAGTGGAGAGACTAGAAGGGAAGACAGTAAATACACTGTCAGAAAGAGTTTCAAACCAGGAGGAGCACTATTTAAAAAAAAAAAGCAACGTAGAGGAGGTCCCGAAGATGGCAGAGGAGGAGAATCCTGAGCTTACCTCATCCCACAGACTACACCGAGATCACAGGTCCACAGGTGGAGCTAACTCTGACAACAGCCTGAAGACTGGCAGACCAGACCTTCCTCAGTTAATGGGAGAGAGGCAGCCACACTGAAAAGGGTAGGAGGGGCAGAGACCCCGCGGAGAACCAAACCTCTGGGAAGACTAATTACAAATGGGAGGGAATGCTACAAGTAGGGAGAAGTCAGAGGATCAGGCCCACTCCAGGCACAGGGGACCCACACTGGGAAGACAAGTCCCCGTAACATTTGGATTTGAAAAATCAGTGTGTGAGCTTTTAAAAATCAGTGGGGCTTAGCTTCAGGTACTTTTAAAAGTCAGTAGGTTTAGCTCCAGGAGAGCCAGAGGGCAATAAGAAGCTGGGTTCCTGCCCTTAAAGAACCAGCCTAACAAATAACCCTGCTGGGACACAGCATAGAAGGAGCAGTTTGAAAAGAGCCTGGGGTATATATGCACTAAGCTCAGAACCGTGCCGTAGAGGGGCAGGGATCTTCAGAAGACTTCTCTAAAAACCTATGTGAGGTTGGGAACCATTTCTCTTCCCTCCCCAAGCCTACATAGCTAGACACCTGCAGGAACCAGTGCAAACACTCTCCACCTATCTTGCCAGGACTGTGTGCCTGGCCCTGCATTCCTCTGTAGACTTGCCCATCCAACCTGCCCCACTTGGCAGACATTCCTCCAAAGCAGCTCCTGCCCCCACACACCCAGCCAGCAGCCCTAGAAGGGACTAGCACCACTCCAGAGAGCCTACTGCCCTCGAGAGAGGGGGAGATAACACACACCTGCACAGCCACAGTTCCAGCAGCCCAGCCTTTTAGTTGGCAGCACAGGAAGTGCCCTGTCTGGTGCTACTCTGGCCCAGGAGAGTATCTGGTGTCATGGCCACACTACCACCAAGGAAAGCCTGGGGAGGGGGGGAGCACACACAAAATGCCCTACCATTCAGTGTGCACACAACTACAACAGACAGACTGAGTGGAGACAGGTAGCCTGAATGCTGACACCCCCCCCCCACCTATGAGCCTCAAGTCACCTCAGACAGGATCCTCAACAGCACAGGGACCCAAACTGCCCAGTGTACACAGAGTAGGTGAAGCAGATCATTGCTGCTGACTGGACTGAAGGCAAATACCACTCAGCCACAATGCTAGGGCACATACAACCCACACAGCTGACACCCCTGGTGCCCCTGGTTCTGGTGACCAAGGAACACTGTGCTACAGGGCACCACAGGCCCTCTTTATCATAAGGCCACTACTTTCAAGATCAGGAGATGTTCCTGACCTTCCTAACACATAGAAACACAGAGACACAAAATGAGGAGACAGAGGAATATGTCCTGAATGAAAGAACAGAAGAATCCTAGCTAAAAAGCTAAATTAAACAGAGATAAGCAATATGCCTGATCAAAAAAAATTCAAAATCATGTTTATAAAGATACTCACTGGACCTAAGAGCAGAGGATCTCAGTGAGGTCTTCAACACAAAGTTTAACAATATAAGTACCAGTCAGAGACAAACTCAGTAACTGAAGTTTAAAAACACACCAGAGAGAATCAAGAGCACATTACAGGATACAGAAGAAGGGATCAGCGATCTGGAAGACAGAGTAATGGAAAGCAACCAAGCTGAACAGCCAAAAAAAAAAAAAAAAAAAAAAAAGTTAAGGCAACTCAGCAACATCAGGAAGCATGGTAACATTTGCATTATAAGGATCCCAGAAGGAGAGAGAGAGAGAGAAGATGGCAGAAAACTTATTTGAAGAAATAATAGCTGAAAACATCCATAGTTTTAGAGAATAGACATTCAGACCCAGGAAGCACAGAAAGCCCCTAAGAAACTTAACACAAGGAGATGCACACCAACACACATAACTAAAATGGCAAAAAGTAATGATAAAGGGAATTTGAAAAGCAGCAAAACAGTTACATACATGGGAAACCCCTTAAGGCTCTCAGCTGATTTATCAGCAGAAACTTTCAATGTACCATGCTACTCCCTTCTGGCCTAAAAATTGCTGAAAGAAAGAAAAAAAAGAAAAGAAAGAAAGAAAGAAAGAAAATGCAACCACGAATACTCCACCTGGCAAGGCTATCATTCAGAATAGAAGGGGAGGTAAAGAGTTTCCCAGCCAAACAAAAGTTAAAAGAAATCATCACCACTAAACCAAACTTACAAGAAATTTTAAAGGGAACCCTTTAAGTGGAGAGAAAAGGCCATAAATGGAAGTAGGAAAATTATGAAAAATACGCAAACACATAATAAAGGTAGTAGATTAATCACTTATAAAACCAGTATGGCATTTAAAATACAGAGCATTAAAAAAAATCATATCTACAAAAATCAGTCAAGGGAATTCACAAAATAAGGATGTAAAATAGGACAAACATATAAGATTGGGGGGACAGAGTAAAGATTTCAGTGCTTTTAGAATGGGTTTAAATTTAAGTGACCATCAACTTAAGATAGACTGCTGTATGTGAAGATGTTTTATATGAACCTAATGGTAACCACAAGTCAAAAATCTGTAATAGATACACACACAAGAAGAGAAAGGAATCCAAACCTAACACTAAAGGTAGCCATCAAACCGCAAAGAGAGCAAAAGAAAAAAGGAATAGAACTGCAAAAACCACCACAAAACAAGTAACAAAATAGCAATAAGTACATGTCTATCAATAATGAATTTGAATGTAAATAGACTAAATGCTCTAATCAAAACATACAGGGTGACTGAATGGATAAAAAAAAAAATCAAGATTCATTTACATGCTGCCTATAGGAAACTCACTTGAGACCTAAAGACATGCAGATTCAAAGTGAAGAGATGGAAAAACATTCACCATGCAAATGAAAACAAGAAAGCTGGGGTAGCAATACTTGTATCAGACAAAATAGACTTTAAAACAAAGACTGTAGCAAGAAGCAGAGAAGGAGACTACATAATGATAAAATTGTTATATCCTCTTGTTGGGTTGTTCCCTTTAAGTATCTATGCACCCAACATGGGAGCACCTAAATACATAAAGCAACTATTAACAGACATAAAGGAAGCAATCAACAGGAATACACTAATAGTAGGAGACTTTAATACCCAACTTACGTCAATGGATAGATCATCCAGACAGAAAAATCAACAAGGAAACAGTAGCTTTGAAAGACACATTAGACCAGATGGACATAACAGATCTATACACAACACTCCCTCCAAAAATAACAGAATACACATTCTTTTAAAGTGTACATGGCACATTCTCCAGGATAGATCATGTTAGGCCACAAGTCTCAACAAATTCAAGAAGAATTGAATCCTATCATGCATCTTTTCTGACCACAAAGGTATGAAACCAGAAGTCAATTTCAAGAAAAAATTTGGAAAGAACACAAGTACACGGAGGCTACATACCATGCTACTAAGCAATGAATGGGCCAACCAATAAATCAAAGAGGAAATCAAAAAAGACACCAAGACTAATGAAAATGAAAACAACGATCCAAAATCTTTGGGATGTAGCAAAAGCAGTTCTAAGAGGGAAGTTTACAGCAATATCGGCCTACCTCAAGAAACAAGAAAAATCTCAAGTAAGAAATACAGAATGGGCTATGGAAGAATATTCTGGAGGGAACTAATTTGGATCAGAGTCAGTGAAGGTTTCCAGGAGGAGGGGATATTTAAGAGGCATTCTGAACATAAGTAGCAGTTAGCTAGAAGACTATTAAGAGCTCATGCTGCAGATGGAGAGATGAGCATGTGCAGAGGCCTTAAGGAGGATGGCCCACTGAAGTTCCTAAAAGAAAGCCCTACCGGCAGGAGTGAGTGATCACAGGGAATAATGGCACAGAATGCAGCAGGGGACACATACAGTGTCTCACACGCCATGCACAGATTTTAGATTTACACCCAATGAGAACACATAGATTTTGAGCAGGGAACCAACAATCCAATTTCTGTTTTCACAAGGTCACTCTGGCTGCAGTGTGGAGACTAGACTCAGGGTGAGGGAGAGGTTGGTGAATTCAAGTAAGAGATGGTGCAAAGAGAATTCCAAGAAATAGGCACAGTAGAGATTTGGCCTCTTGGAGATTTTGGTGAGGTGTTGGCTCTGGGAGACCGGAGCAGGACTGTGATTAAGAACCAGGGCTCTGGAGTCAGACTACCCAGATCCAAACCCTGGCTCTGCCCCTGGTGAACCTTGCTTTAGGGCCTGAGTTTCCCCATCTGTAAAATGGAAAGGATAATATTAATGGTGATATTAATATTAATGGTGAGGAATAAATGAGATCATTCAAGTGCCTGGGAGGAGGATTGGATGTATAAATGTTAGCTTTATTATTATAATTTCCATTTCTAGTGTTAGGTATAGCCAAAAATCAAGGAAGACACCCAAGATTCTGTCCTGAGCATCTGAGTGGTCAGTGGTACCATTTACTGAGACACAGATAGGTAGAATTGGATGAATCAGGGAGAGAAGAAGGGAAGACCTTTCAATTTTGTCCAAGGAGTTCCATTTTTGATAAGTGAGGAAAAGAATTAACTCTGTCTAATGGCCCTTTTTTAGATGAATATGCTACAATATTTTTAACATTCTTACTTGGCAAGTTTTTTAAGTGGATAGTCCTGTTTTGTTAACTCTCTCGAATTTTTTTTCTTAAACTCAAAATCTTAAAATCTTAAGCTGTGGATTTAAATAACACCAATTACAAAGATTTATATCAACAAATGCAATATATTTATATGTGGAGCCCATCATGCCTTGCCACTTCCAACATCCCCACTTAGGGCAACATAAGATGATTCTGTTAGCTGCGCAGAAAGAGGTCACTTTCCTGTGAAATTTGCTCAGGCTAGGATATGCCTCCTAACACAGCAAACTAGGTCTTAAGCTTCAGAGGATTTAAGTCCTTGTAATGACTGATTCTCTTTTCAGAGCTTCGAAATTTCTTATTCATAAAATTAAGTGTGAGAGCAGCCTCTAAAATCATGAGGCCTATATAAAATCCTTTATTTTTATATAGGCAGATCTACACATATTTAGAAAAGTTACATTAACACTATGATGAGTTACAATTTTTCAAATTATTTCAGAATAAAGCAATAGAGAAGAAAAACAATTTCTCAACTATAGTTCCAGTTACAGATCGAAATCTTATGTACAGTTACTAGGAAAAACCCTTATGGAACTACAAGGAATCTATTTTACCAATATAATTTTATTTTTTTAATTTTTTTTATTATGTTCAGTTAGCCAACATACAGTACATCATTAGTTTTTGATGTAGTGTTCAATGATTCATGAGTTGCATGTCACACCCAGTGCTCATCACAACACGTGCCCTCCTTAGTCATTTTATTCCAGGACCTGGGCTCAATTTTCATAATTTGACACTGCCATTCTAAGCATTAACAGTCAACATGAGTAGGTAGCTAAGATATTGGACATGTTAAAAAAAATTAAAAGTTCTGGAATTTTCTACTTTGCTTTCCAAGATCCAACCCATGCCAGTCTTCCTTTCATGAACGTTCCTAAAGTACCTCAAACAATAGAGACCTCCAGCTACTATAAGGAATTCTTCTTACTACCCATCTGCTAGTTCATGAAGAGAAAGAGACAAGCATTATTTATACAACCAATATTTAAGCTGAGGTCTGCGCTCAGCACTGGGGCAGGGGAGGGGACAGGCAGTTGGTCAGTGTGAACAAAATGCTCATGGAGTTCAAGGTCTCATGTAAAACTCTTCCCAGACTGAATATTTTGCCTGGATGCCTCCACCATCACTCAGTCACTAGATCTCCCACAACATTTCATGGCTCTTTTTTTCTTAACGCTCTTTATATCTAACAGTCCCACTAATCCAGAAAACCACCTTTTTCATGTTCTACTTGAAACAGAACCAGGTGGGATGATGGCAATACACAGGTTTCTCTTTTAATCTCAGCACTGGTTTCATGAATTCAATTCTATATGAGTAACTGGAGTACTTTTGCTTTATTTTAGATTTGTACTATCTGATAAAGAAAAAAAAAGAAAAATCAATAGCCTTTAAATCCTTGATTCCAAGACTTACTGGCGCACAAATTAACATTTTTAAAGTCGAGATGCCTTTGCACTGATGTGTTCGTTTATTATGGTGTTTGCTTTCCTGAAAAGCTATTTTCAAATCAATGGTATGTCTTATAATCAATGTTACCTTAGAAACTAAGAAATCCAACAAGAGGACTCAGACTGACTCGATGGGGACCAAAAAAAAAAAAAAAAAAAAAGGAGTTGGCAACGAAGACTGGACTCCAAGCCTTGGCTTACTGCCATTTAGTTACTAGTCACTGAGCCCTGTGACATCTGCTGTGTCTCTTCACGCTTCTGGACCTTTTTTTCCTCCATTCATAAAATGCAAGTTTGCACTTCTGTTTCTCAAACTCTGTGGTAAGAGATGAACTTAAGTTTTTCCAGTCAGTTGCAGACATGCATTTATGAAATACAACACTATGTAGATTAAACAAGGATTCTGGACATGATTTATCACCTTCATTTATTTGATACTGCTTAGTAATACAATTAGCTTGTATTTCCCAATTACATAGTCGCTGGGCACCAGAAACAAAAATTCAGGGAATGAGTCACGCAGAATGAAGGTGTTTGTTATTCGTGGCAGATTCAAGAGAGCAGTAGGATGGTTAATCCATCTGTGGGTCATTGACAAGGAACCAACAATCCAGAAGACACCTTTCAGGCAAAATAATAAAAGATAAATATTCTCTTCTATTATTCATTTTTAGTAAGTACAAAATATGAGAACTCATCAGTTAAATTTTTTAAAACAACCAGGAACAGTACCCTTTGGTTGGAAATACCAATGTTCCATGTGATTTTTCAAAGAGAAAACAGATACATAGCAGCTCTTACTAGAATATGCTTCCTCTGTACCACTTAGTCCATGATAAAAAGTAACTACTTTTAGTTATTAGATCTAAGGCCACTGCAGTTTAAAGGAACATCACTTTTTAAGTAGTACATCAAAGTATAAGGGTGCATACAAATGCAAACACTTGTTTTTATAAGGACTCTTAATTGAGGTAAACGTACACGTGTGCTTGCTCTTTGCCCACCCACCTGGCACATGGGGACAATCGCTAAATAACCATACAAATTACCTAGCTCAGACTCTGACCACCCTTCATCAAGTTGATGAGAGAGCGACTTATTCCACTTCAAGAAAGAAATCATGCCGTAGGGGTGCCTGGGTGGCTCAGTCGTTAGGTGTCTGCCTTCAGCTCGCTCAGGTCGTGATCGCAGGATCGGCCCCGCATCGCATCGCGCTCCCTGCTCAGCGGGAAGCCTGCTTCTCCCTCTCCCATTCCCCCTGCTTGTGTTCCCTCTCTTGCTCTGTCTCTGTCAAATAAATAAATAAAATCTTAAAAACAAACAGAAATCATGCCCTAGGCAGGTCAGTCTCAGGGGCCTCCCGGAGATTTGCTGAAAAGTTAAGGGTATCTGCCTTAGAGCCTAGAGGTATAGACAATCAGAGGCTGGCCAGTTCTGGGCGCCAGACAAATGCTATTAGAGAGGTTCTCACACCTGAGCATGCATCAGGACCATCTGGAGGGCTTATTCACATACAGATTGCTGGCCCCACTCCTGAACTTGATCCAGAGAGCCATGATACAGACTGAGAGTTTGCATTTCTAGCAAGTTTACAGGAGATGCCGATGCTCCTGGGAGCAGACTTTGAGAACCACTGGTAGAAGATACTCGAGGACAGCATTGGAAAGGTATCAGGGGTCACCTGATCCAAACCTTTCATTTTCCTGGTGAGGACACTGGGGTTGAGAGAAGAATGTCTTATTCATGGTTATATATCCAATACTCAGAGCCTTCTCCACCCCCCCCCCCAAAAAAAACCCTCAAGTTTCCCAAGTCTTAATATGCTGCTTATTTCATGGTTTTAAGTTGTGGCCAAATATCAGGACCCTTCAGCAGAGCCTTCACGCTGTTGACCCTCCTCTCCACGTGCCCTTCTGAGAACATGTTAGTTCTATCAGTGACCTCAAAATGGTAGGCAAGTGACCTTAGCCCAGACAGGGTGTTGGCAGCCCAATGGGACCTACTTGCCTAGATTTTAAACCCAGAGAACAAGTCCCTACCATCATGCCATGCTGCCTGTCCCCCAGCTCCCTGGCACCTGAGCGCAAACAGATGGCCTGAGGTTTCACAAAGTGACACATAATATAGGAGACGGTCACAGATGATTTGCAGCACTGCTGTGGAAATAAGTGTCCAGTGCAGCGTCAACTGCTGTGGGGGTGGAGGAGTCCCTGGCTGTGCGCTTGGCAGTGTGGACTGATACCAGTGTCAAAACTCCCTTGGATCATGCCCTTTTGGCTGAGTCTGCTCTCCAATTCCCAATGGTTCTGTGAACTTCCTGCTTCTCCTCCAATAAATTATTTCTCTGCGTAAATGGTTTGCAACCAAGAACCCTGGCTGATATGACAACGGGGCAAGAAAGGCCCAGAGAGCTCTCAAGCTTGGAAGGGAATGGAGCCAACCCATGCTGATGGCTGGGCCCTGTAGAAGGCCCCAGAAATGCCTTGGTACTAGCACTTTCCCAGGCTTTATCATTCAATTCTTTCCCTTTCATGAGACGTCCTGGTGAGTCCCCTTTATGGCTGAATATTAACCTTTGTCTTTGGTAAGTTAGTATCTTTGCTACACTGACTCTCTAAAAACCCCTCTCTCTGCCTTATTAATCTGGCTACCCTCCTCCCTGCAACTCCACACACGGGGGTTCTTACAAGAAAACTTTTTAAATTCAGGTATCACCAGAAAAGAAAAAGGGGTTTTATAAACCACAAGGCATCTTTAAAGGGGGAACCTTTGAAGTTTTTTTTTTTTTTTTTTACATTGTTTTTGTCTAACTCTACTGTCCGATTTTCCCCTCATCTGCTCACAGCATTACAACCTCAAGACGTTCATCCTCGATCTCCATGCCTCGAGGAATGTGGTTCCTTCAGGTACATTGATACTGGTGAGTGATTTGAATTTGGTATTTGCTCTTTGTTTCAAGTGCCCTAAACATCTTAAAAGGTGCCATTTGCCACTAAAAGTAACCACGGCCTTGTGGAGAATGGCTTATTCCCCAACTGGGAAGGGCAGTCAGCTGGAGCTCCAGGCTCATTGTTATGCCAGAGAGTAACAAAGGTTCAAAAAAAAAAAAAAAAAAAAAAAAAAAAAGGGCGGGAGGGCCATGTT
>NW_027397090.1:2298608-2344805 GCF_003265705.2 Callorhinus ursinus | reverse complement strand
AAAAAAAAAAAAAAAAAAAAAAAAAAAAAGGGCGGGAGGGCCATGTTGCCCTGCTGCAAGCAGCAGCCGGAAAGGGGTCTCATTGCACAAACTGAGTACAACATGAGCATCCAAACAATTAAGTACAGAGATGAATAAAAACCAATGAGGGATTCACGAATATGTACGAATAATAGGGGCAAAAGGAAGGCTCTTAAAATAACATGTCCAGCGCCAAATAGTAAAGGTGGAGAGTGCGGGATTTAGGAAAATCATTCTGTAGCCATCATGGTATGCATTCGATCAGGAATCATTAATGGATACTGTATCTAGAGGGGTATCTTGGTGAGGAGCAGGATATTTGCCGGGCCTTAAAAACTGTCTCCTCACAAAACCGTTAGACAGTAGAGACAATGTGCAGCATCTTGAACAAGTGGCTGAATTGAACATCACCAATGAGGGGACGGTGTGCCTCCAGAGAGGATCTTCGGAGGACGCAGCATCGTGTATCCAGAGTTCCATATTGGATATAAATTATGCCTCAATATACTTTATTTGAAAATGTACAAAGGGTAAAAGTCCATGGTTTGAAAAAGCTCTGTATTAAAGACAAAAGGAATAGCTTCTTGAGCTGTCTTGAGGGACTGCTGTGTCATGGAAAAAAAGCACACTACCTAGTAAGGTTGGTTTACTCCAGCCAGAATGGACAGAAGCCACAGATTTAAAAAAAAAAAAAAAAAAAAAATCAGTCCCCCATTCTGAAGCACATTATGGTACCAAAAAATGAAGCATTTTTACATTAACATCTATTTTGTAGTGAACACAATATTCACATAAAGGGCTAAAACATAAAAACTCAAATCTTGCCTCCAAGGACCCCTTCATATCATCCCAGAGCCTCAGAACACCACCTACTGTCCTCAAGTTTCTCTCAGTGGATGGGAAGAAGTTTGTGTGTCTCCTACACGAGCCCACACGTGGACGGCCATCAGCACCCTAACCTCCCCATTTCTTAAGGGCCTACTCAGATGAGCCCTCCAGAGGATTCCCCTTCATGCACTGCCTGTACCACCTTTTATTCTCCAGTAAGCACTTATGACCATCCTCCTCATAACAGTTACTTTTTATGAACAAACACCTCCAATTTAGCACTTCACTTACAAATGATCGGATACTGAGCAGTGCCTGGCACTTGGGAGAATGTCGGACTGAAGCAAGTGAAGAGTAAAGGAACATGGGCATACTTAACCATTTCACTCCTTTTCCTCTTCAGAGCCAGAAAATTGTCACTTTCTATGAAGAAAACCACCCTATGCTTTTTTTTTTTTTTTTTTAAGATCTTATTTATGTGACAGAGAAACAACGAGAGAGGGAATACAAGCAGGGGGAGAGGGAGAAGCAGACGCCCTGTTGAGCAGGGAGCCTGATGCAGGGCTCGATCCCAGGACCCTGGGATCATGACCTGAGCCGAAGGCAGACGTTTAACGACTGAGCCACCCAGGTGCCCTGCTAGGCTACTTTCTCTAATAGACTTCCAGCCTAGAACATAGTTAGTCTCCAGATGAGCTTTTGTTATAACCAATGCAATAAGATTTTAGGGGACTCAGATTTTCACCTATTTTGGTGTAAGTAGGGAGACTGAAATTAGCTTACAGCTCAGAAAATATGGGAAACTGAAAGCAAAACATTACTGTTAGAGCACTACCAGGACATTTTAGACAAACTACTAGGCAATCTGCAACTGATCAACTAAAATAAAAAGTAACACCTTATTGGTGGCTAAAAATGCCCAAAAATGGAGTGAAGATAGCGGACACTTATCACTACCCGACACACCAAGAGAAGCTAGTCCGTGGCAAAAAAAAAAAAAAAAAAAAAAAAAAAAAAAGACAGCTAGGGTTTGAACCCAGGCAGTCTGGCCTCAGAGCTTACATTTTTAATCCCTATGCCAGCAAAGTTAAATACAATTCCCCAGTGTACATTCCTTCCAGACAGTTCCGACATGAGATCTGCATCCAAAATTAAGCCAGCAGGTTCTGGAAACACTTGATCTATTAACACTTCATTCACTAAGCCTCATTTAATATTAAAAATAAAAGATCCCATTTCTCCCCCCACCCCATTTAATTGCTTTTGTCCACTTTCTACCTGCACTGAAGAGTACTCATCAGGGTTCTTTGCAGAACTACTTTCGGTCCTACTTTTATCTGAGGAACCGATAAGGAATGTCTTTCTACTGAATTCAATCATCTTCTCTATTCCCATCTCCTTTAGCTGAAAGCATCACATTGACCTCTTGCAATTACTAACCCAAACCAGATAGCAGCTTTTATCCTTCCCTGTGGACACTGACCTATGCTTTTATTAAGTGTAAACAGGATACTGCTCTACCGAATGCACTTCAGAAACCTCCTCAAATCATTTTGTTGCCAAAGCATGCTTCCTTGTGAAAGGGTTGGTGGCTTTTCGGGTCATTCCACACTCCACACAGGATGCTCAACTCCCATTCACAAAGTGGGGTTTTCACCTGAGGCATCTGAGCAGTGGATTATTTAATTCACCCATTGTAGAGACTCGGGTGAATTCCGCACTCAAACTGAACAACGTGGGACAAAACAGGATACACTGCGTCCTGATTCCTTTATCTTTGAAGTCACTGCCTCCCGCTTTATCTTGGGGAGAAATGGAAGTGTGCCCTGCTCTGAGAGAAAGAAACCCACAGTTCTTAAGTCTTTCCTTGGGGTTCCTGACAGATGTATGTGGCTTGGCAACTGTTTCTAGTGGTTTTTAATTAACTAGCACGGAGCCAGTATGCTAGTCACAGCTGGGCACAATGAAAATGGGGATCTTGGGAGACGAGGCGGTGCCTGGAGGATGCAGGAAGAGGGTTGGGGCAAAGGCCTGGGGGAGGCAAAGAGATACTCTAGTCACCAGTATTAAGCCTGACCTCCAGGGCTAACAACTTATATTTCTCCCCTACTTAGAGTGTAAATGCAAGCATCTTACTCCAAAACAACAGGTGTGTTCACCAGCGTGGGAGGGCTCAGTGTACAACCGGCATTTGTCAAGTTCCTGGTGTATTCCAGACACCGTACTTCATACACAGGCACAAATCATCATACTTCACCATGAAAGAAGGGACAGACTTCCCTCGAAAAGACAAAAGTATGCCACCAAAGCCAGGCCCGCCCCTATCATTTGTGGGGCCTGGGGCAAGAGGACAAATGGAGGCCCACCGTAATTACTTGAAGGAGGTCATCAAGCCAGCCAAGTGTCACATAATCCTCCTCCCTTGACCAATGTAGCTTTCTAACAACCTGGAAGGCCAGGTACAATTTGGAGTTCTCAGACCCCTGGGGGCGGGGGGAGGTTCTGGGCCCGACACAGGTTGTTTCAACAACCCTGCTTGATGGACACAATCTCTTCCCTCCCCCACCCAGACTCCCGCTCTCCCCAGGAAGGCCTCAGGGGCACACCTGTAGACCTTCAGCCCGCATTTCCAAGCTCTTCCAACAGCCAAGCACAGCTGCCCTTCGGCCACTCCTCAGAGAGGAGGTCTGCTCCCCTCCCCACTCGCAGAGGCCGTGGAAGCAGGCTTAGGGGCCTTCCGGCAGGGAATCCCATGGGAGTCTGGGGGTGGGGGTGGGGGTGGGACAGCGTGTATTCTGGGTGGGCAGCCCACCCCACCTGCAGACACCTAGCCCAGTGGTGAGGAGCACAGCCTGGTGAAGGCCAGAAACCCCCACGTACACCTTCTAAACCCTGGGGAAATGAACGCAAAAGGGCTCCTTTGCCCAGGCCTGAAGCCAATACTGACTAAAAGCTTTCTCCATTTTATCCTAACTAGATCAACTTTTCTTTCCTTGAAGCTTTCTGGGAGGGTGACTCCTTATATTCAAGATTAATAAACTGGTATAAGAGGATTCTTGTCTGGAAGGGATCAAAGAGTTGAAACGCTTCCGACTATCTGGGAAGATCTAACAGCTAATATCCTGGTCTGGACGGAAAGGTAAATATCCCTCAAACAGCAAATGGATTGAACAGGCTTCTAGAAAGTCAGGAAAGGTGGGATCCTTGCCCTAGGGCATAAGTTGGGGAAACTTACCATTTTCGGTTTTGCAAAATTAAAAGCCACATGAGTAGCTAGTCAACGCAGCTGGGGCAGCCAAGTCCGAGCACTAGGAAGGAGCACACGCTGAGCGGAGCGAAGTAGGGGAGGTTTGGGCCTGCTCCAAACACAAAGGCCTGGCCAAAGGGGGTCACCAAAGGGAGGCGATTGGGGTCACAGTGGGGTGAGGGGCTAGGGCTTGGACGTCAGCCCTAGTACTGACCAGGTATCTGCTTTGTCTTTTCTCAAAGCAAGTTCACCCATTTTCTGGACCTCCCTTTTTAATTCTCCAAGATGAGGAGGCTACTACCTTTCTACGTTATGGCCCAGCGATGCCGTCACAACCGAGCCCAGTCCACACTCGGCTGAGTAACCGTACTTCTTTAAAACTAGGAGCACGGCGGCCAGAACTAGAGCTGCACCCAGAGATGTTCATCAGGCAGCTCCCCACCACCTACCCCAACATCCAAGGCGGGGCTCTGAAGAAGCTAGGGGCAGAAGGATGGGGTGAGGGAGGTTTTAGGGAGAGGGGGCAAACAAAGACATTGATCCAATGCTACATCTCAGCCTGTTTTTGGGTGGGGAAGGCGTGCCTTCCGGCAGTCACCCAACTGGAGGGTGCAGAGGACAGGTGCGTAAGGCCCCCAAGCTGCCGGCCTCCGAGCCCCCCCCTCCCCGAAAGGAAGGAGCCGCGCTACACCCCGCGGGCTCCAGGCCTGGAGAGGATCAGAGCGAGGAAAGCGGCGGGGGGCGCGGAAAACGCCGGACGGGCCGCGTTCGTGGAGGCGCAGGTACTCACCCAGCAGCAGCAGTTTGAACTCGCGGCGCGCGTCCTTCTTGTCCCGCCGAAGCTGCCGCTCGATCTCGGCGCTGATGCGCTGCGACTCCTTCTCCTCCGCCGACAAGCAGCAGCAGCCGGCCATGGTGCTCGCTGCACCCGACGGCGCGACGCGGTCCCGGGCCCTCCGCCGATCTGCCACAGGCACCCGCGTTCGGAAAGAAAAAGACAAGGCCGCCTTGACTTTTGGAGTAAGAAACCTGGCCGCCTGAGGCTCAGTCCCGTCCTCGAAGATGGATTCGAAGGCGGGGGCGAATTCAGAGCCCTAGGAAGAGTCCAGTGCCCTGCAGATCCTCCGGCTCATCAGTCCCACAGTCGGTCCTGGGGAGGAGGAGGGCCAGCCGAGAGGATGGGAGCGCTGCCGGCACCCGGAAGATGCGCACGCCCCTTAGCAGAGGAGCCAGACACCCAGTCGCTGGGCTCAGACCGCGCGCAAAAAGTTGGGGGCGTCGGTGCCCGGGCGGGGGGCGGGGAAAGAGCGGGATCTCCCGGTCCTGGTGGTGTCCCAGGCAGGCGGCAGGCACGGCGTTGGTTGGAGGCAGAGGGCCTAGCTTGTCCTTGCCTGGGAAGTTCCGAAAGTGACCGCAGATTAAGACAGAGCGTAAGGGTTCCAGCTGGCGCTAATGGCTCTAAGTGGCAGAAGGAGGCGGAGCGTCTCGGACCTGTAACCCTGGCGTCTGCCCCGGTTGGCCTTCGGGGCGCGCCAAACTGAGGGTGCCTGGGAACAAAAGGGACCAGCAAGGAGCTGGGGCGCGGATCCCGGGGGCCTGGAGCTCCTGGGAGCAGCGCCCCCCCCCCGCCCCCACGTGCCTTCCTGGCTGTGAAGTCCTTGCACCCGAAGGGCCGCCTGCCGAGGTGGCGGTGACCAGCGCGCTCTGGTCGCCGGGCCCTGCTTCCTGCCCAAATAGGGTTCAGACAGGTGAGTGAGTTTCGCCAGCTTCAGCTTCAAGGACTCCCAGCTGCAGGAAGAGTGCAACGGAGCCCAGCGTCCGCCGCGGGACGCCTAGCACCAGGGGCAACGTGGAGCTCTCCACCCCCACCGAAGTTGAAGGCTTGCACACCAGCCACACGAACACACACCCTGGGTTTTCTGGACGGGCTCCTTCCGCTTCCCGGGCGCCTCAGCCCAGCCCAGCCCAGCTCAGGTTCGGCCTAAGAGCTTGGCCAGCTGGGCAGCCTGCCTGCAAGGTGCGGCTGGACCTGACCCCGCGGGCAGATGCCACGGGGTTCCATTAAATAGGTGAACGCCAGAGCGGAGAGTGCATATCCTCCCGGCCCCTTCCTCCGGCACCTGGTGAGGAAGGCTGGGGATGGCGGAAATGGAAAACGGCTGGCTACTTTGCATTTTATGAGGGGAAAGACGACTGCTCTGTAGAAAAGGCTGACACGTTTGCCCAGCACCTGACGGCCGCTGCCTTGCGGAGGTGTGTCCGCACCGCTGCCTTGACCCCGCCCCTGGAACGTCGGGGGCCTGTTTGAGCTGCGTAATAAAAACTTAAAAAATTAAAAAGCACCTCTTTATGCTCAAATGCTACCATAGAATACATATTACAACATCTGATTTTTCTCTTGAGTGGAGATGGGTTTTGAATCAGAGCGCCGAGGGCCCACGGGAAAAGCAGAAAGAGGAAGGTGGAGGCAGAGGATCCCGTCGTCCACAGCAATGAATGTTTTTGCCTTCTCTTCAAGTTACTGTGTGCCGCGTAGACACTTCATGGCGTTAGGCAATTAGCTAATGCCTCCTCTCTTACGAGCAGGCGTTAAGTGCCTTTCATAGGAGTGGCATATATTTCATCAGTTCAAACTGAGGAGCATGAGTGGAAAGAGTGGTATTTGTCATTATATAAGAAACTTGGCATTGTGATGGTCTCCAGCTTCAAGGTCTTATTAGTTATTTTACTGTTTAGAGAATGGGAACGAATCAGGCATTAAAAATGAATGTGCTTACATTCTTAAATGCTCTCTTCTTAACTCGCAGGCAGAAATTAACAGTAATAGTGACCCCTACAGGGAACTTTCTGGACATTTCTCATCTGATCCGTGGCCATGTAATCACAGTTTTCTTCCTTGGCTCTTATAGATAAATTTACAATTTGAGAATAAGACCTTTTAAGAAGCCAAGAGCATCATCATTATTAATATATTTAAATGATGAAATGATTTAAATGATGTAAATGGGCAAATTTGAACTCCAAGTTAGCTGGAATGACTGACCTGTTAGGTCCAATGTTGCTAGGATTCCAAAAAAGATGTGAAACCTGTTGTTTCTGGCAAATCTGAAAAAAGTTCCTGGGCTGGTCAGCTTGGCAGTATGTATCAGAAGTGTTAAATATGTCCACCCCCTTTGCCCAAACTAGTAATTCTCCCCTTGAGAAATAATCAGAGAGAAGTCATGATTTACATACAAAGGTTTATTTCTAATAACGACAGTAACCCCATACAACCTAAATGCCCAACAAAAGGAAATAGGTCAAATAAATGATGATATATATATATATATACACATACATACAATGAGATATAAGTCATTAAATATTTGAATATGTAACATATGAATACCAACTAAAGATTTGGAGGGAAACCTTATCATATATTGAGTGAAAAAGGCAAGATACAAAAATATAAACAGTATGATACAAATCTGATTATGGGAATACGCATACACACCTTCAGGAGATTAAAGGGGCATCTACCAACAAGGTAAGTCGCTCCAGGTCATGGCTTTTTGGTTGATTAATTCCCTGGTATAAAATTGTTTGGGGGCAGCTCATATAAAGTTATCTAGCCACCCCCCTTTCCTCAACTGTAAAATGAGAGGGATGTACCAGAATAAGCTCAAAGGGATCTCCCAACTCTGACATTCAATTATTTCTTTGGTGATTTTCACACTTAGAAGATAGTATTAAAAATAATAATAAACCGAAATTTGTTATTGAGCAGTAGTAACTAGTAAGAACTATAAAATGAGGATATGACAAGGCAATTATTTTTATTTTTATGCCTATTTTTTATTAACATTTCTATTTTCTTGATCTTTAGGATCTGGGGGCTGGATGAGAATAATTTTAAGTTATTAAATCATTGGCAGCATCTTTCCAGGAAAGGGGTAGTTTGGGAAAGAGGCCTTAGTAAAAGAGGGTATTTGTTTTCCTGGGTTATTCCCAAAGGACAGCAATTCCATTCCATCCCTATTGAAGATCAGAGCATAGCGTGGACTTGAGTTTTAGCTACCTGGCAAGTGCTGGGAACATAGATGAACTACGTGTCTGGGACTCGTCCATTGAGTCCACACCAGACTCTGGACCTGGGCCATTCCAGGTACAATTCCAGACTTCAGATAGGCTAGAAGTCTAGCAGAAAGGAGTTAAGACTGAGACCCTAAAATCTGAACCCATCCCTCCTTGCTCCCTCCCAGAGAGAGGACAGTGAGAGCATGGAGTCACCGGGGTGGCTCTCTGCAGCCTACAGATGTGCAGAATGGGCCCCTCAGCTAACCTGCTTCAGGTGAGCCTCATTCAGCGTCCATCACTCTCCCGGAACTCCAGGCAAATGTAACCACGTGTTCTCCCCACCTCCCTAGTCTTAACGCATGCAGTTTCCTCTGTTTGGTTCTTTCTCTCCCGCACGCATCTCCCCGGAGAAACCAGCTCCACCCCTTGTCAGGTGGACCCTTCTTTCTCTCCTGCCTGAGAAACCTTCTATGTTCCTCTCTCCAACTTTTCGCTCTGTTACACCTGTTCGAGTTTTCTCCTAATTAGTTACTCTGTAGGTAGAGAGGTTTTTTTGTTCATCCTCGTATTTCTAAATTTGTAAGATTTAGTCAATTGAATAAAGTTGAAATTAGAAAGAATTTGCCTGATATAAGAAAAAGAAACTAGAAGAGAAAAGGAGGCTCCTGTACTCAAAGACAGTGGAAAACCAATAAGCAAGTCTGCAAGAATCCATGTGTCATTTAGGAAACACTTGTGTTTTAGTAAAGTGGCCCCAACTTGCCTACTTAGAGGGAATGACTGCGCTGTGTTTAATTCAGAACTCCAAGGAAATGTGTGAGTAGAAGGCTGGAAGGATGCTGTTCTCTTTGACAAATGTAGCGTCTTAGAATTTTAACAAGGAGGGCGCCTGGGTGGCTCAGTTGGTTAAGCGACTGCCTTCGGCTCAGGTCATGATCCTGGAGTCCCTGGATCGAGTCCCGCATCGGGCTCCCTGCTCGACAGGGAGTCTGCTTCTCCCTTGACCCTCCCCCCTCTCATGTGCTCTCTCTCTCGTTCTCTCTCTCTCTCTCAAATAAATAAATAAAATCTTTAAAAAAAAAAAAAGAATTTTAACAAGGAACCTAGAGTAAAAATATGACCTTGAAGTTCACAAAGCTAAAATAGCACTAATACTAACGCACCTATGCTGCTTGCTGCTCTTTGGGAGTTTTTCAAACTGTAATTGTGACCCATCCCTGGGTTATGACCGACATTTTTTTTAAAGACAAAGACTAGAATAGAAATAGAAAATATCAAAGTATGCTGCTGTGTGTTACTGTTGCACAAAACTTTTGTTTCAGTTTTATACACAAGTAGTAACTATTTTTAAAATATTTATTTGAGAGAGAGAGCAGAGGGAGGGGCAGAGGGAGAGGGACAGAATCTCGAGCAGACTCCACACTGAGTGTAGAGCCCAATGCGGGGCTCGTTCTCAGGACCCTGAGATCATGACCTGAGCCAGATTCTTAACCAACTGAGCTACCCACACGCCCCTACATGAGTATTAACTTTTTTTTTAAAGATTTTATTTATTTATTTGAGAGAGAGAGAGAGCACATGAGAGGGGGGAGGGTCAGAGGGCGAAGCAGACTCCCCGCTGAGCAGGGAGCCCCTCGCGGGACTCGATCCAGGGACTCCAGGATCATGACCTGAGCCGAAGGCAGCTGCTTAACCAACTGAGCCACCCAGGCGCCCATGAGTATTAACTCTTAAGCAGACCAGTTATCAGTAGGATTTGCTTGTCCATAACCCAGATGGGTGGGTCCAAATGATTCCCAATTTTCAAATTCATTTTTCAGAGTTCCTAATTTTTCATTCAATTTTCTGAGCCCACTGTGTTTTCTGTAATGTTTTAAGTCTTTCTCCCCTCTGTCCACTTGTCCCCTACCCCCATCCAATCATCTCCTCTTTCAGATAAGTGTGATAGGTAAGAGTCAATGGAGTCATGATGATTATTTGGATGAATGCATAATAATTATAGCAGGTGGCTGGGTGTACTCAACATCTTTGTTTCTAAGGCAGCCAACATGTCCACATGTTGCTCCAAAATATTCTCTGCCTGAAGACCAGAAACTGTTTATTATACCACTTCTTAAAAAAAAAAAGATTTTAATTTATTCATTAGAGAGAGAGAGAAAGCAAGCATGAGTGGGGGGCGTAGGGGCAGAGGGAGAGGAAGAAGCAGACTCCCCACTGAGCAGGAAGCCCGATATGGGGCTCAATCCCAGGACCCCAGGATCATGACCTGAGCCGAAGGCAGATGCTTAACCATCTGAGCCACCCAGATGCCCCTGTTTATTATATAACTTCTACCCAAAGGCTAGAATCAGTAACAAGGAAGCCTGCCTTCAAACACCATGAATGGGCAGGATTCACTATTGTTTGTTTTTGAACCTGGCTTTTGGAATGGCAGTTAGGTATCTCAAGAATTTAAGGAGTAAAAATCTTTAAGGTGAGAAGTTCAAAGATTTATATTTTGCTTGTTTTCTCTTCCTTTTAGCATAAACGCCTCCCTCCCCTTATATCACTCTCCTCCTGAATAAACCAATGTTAACAACCTAGTATGCTTTCTTCTCTATTTTTATACTCTTATAATCTTACATAAGGATAAAAACACTCATAAACATATATAAACATTCAGAGGAGTTTGGCATCATTAGTTTAAACATGAAGATGTGGACTCGATATTTTGCTTTTCTCATCCAGCAATACCTTGTGGGGAATCTGAGTAAACTGCTTACTCCGGATTCATTCGTTCACACATTCATATATTGTATTCCATCCTGTGAAAGGACCATATTTTATTCAGCTTTTCCCCTCTGAAGGGCACTGGTTTTTATTTCCAATTTTTGGCTACTAAAAAAGAATGCTGTAATAGCATCTTTGTATATAAATCCTCATGCCCTGGGGCTTTTATTTCCATGGGATAGATTCCCAGGGAAAAGACTGCTGAATTGAAGGATATATACATTTTTCATTTTTAATAGATGTAGCCAGATTCCTTTCCAAAAAGACTAAAACAATACACATTTCTGCCAAAAATAAGAATACCCGTGTCTCTACCAGCAATAAATATTATCACTCATTAATTTTTGGCAGCTTGAAGAGGTTCAAATAATAATAAAGTGTTGCTTTCTTTGTGTTTCCCTGGCTACTCATGAATCTGTACATTTCTTCAGAGTTTGTTACCATTTGCATTTGCTACCCTGTGAGTTTTCTGTTTATGTCTTTTGCTCATTTTTTAAAATTGGGTCATTTGTCTTTTTCTTGATAATCTGGGAGATTATATATCTTCAATATTGCATATCAACTTTTTGTCATCTGAATTACAAATTTTCAAATATATTGTTTGTCCTTTATATTTTAAATGGAATCCTTTGCCACAGAAAATATTTTATTTTTACATATCCAAATTTTTCTCTTCTTACAAAGCTTCTGGAATTTCAGTCTTTGTAAGAAGGTCTCCTTAGTTCTCTTTTAAAAATTTTTTTAAAGATTTTTTTTTTTTTATTTGAAAGAGAGGAGAGAGAGAGTACAAGCAGGGAGGGGAGAGGCAGAGGGAGAAGCGGACTCCCCGCTGAGCAGGGAGCCCGATGCGGGACTCGACTCGACCCCAGGACCCTGGGATCATGACCTGAGCCGAAGGCAGATGCAACTGAGCCACCCAGGTGCCCCTCCTTATTTCTAGATTGTACATGCCATATCTTAGAATTTTTTAAAAGCAGTGTTACTATTTTGTTTTTAACATTTAAATATTTAATCCATCTGGTGTTACTTTTTGTAAAATGTGTAAGATAGACTAATTTTATTTTCTTTCATATGGATAGCCAGTTGTACCAACATCATTTACTGGACATTCCATCCTCTTCCCAGTGAACTGAACTTCAATCTTTGTATATGACATTCTCATACTGACTGAAATTCATTTCTCTGAGTCTCTAGTCTTCCAGTAATCTATTTATTCCTATATCAATGCCATCTTGATATGATTACAGGTGCTCTGCAGAATATCTTGGTATCTGATAGGACATATCACCTCAGCGTTATCAAACTCCTCTTAGTTGTAGTCAAATATTTGTTCTGCAGGAAGTTTAATATCATTTACCAATGATAACTTCCAAGCTTAACCTTAGCCCTAACTTCATCTGCCTTCCTGACGTATTGGCTTGGGTATCCAATAGGCATCTCAAATTAATACGTCCAAAACAAAATCCTGATTTTGTTTTCCAAAACTTATCTCCCTGCTATCTTTTTCATCTCAGCACTACCAAATATCCAGTTGACTGCCTCTTTGCCCCACCTCCCACACCTTAATCTCAGCAATTATAGACTCCTCCTTTAAACCACATCTTGAATTTGTTTTGGAACAGCTGCATGCAGCCACCAGTTGAACAGCTCCATGCAGCCACCAGTTGAACAGCTCCTGGGATGTCACACACACTTAATCTTTGTGAATGAGGCTCCCTATTATGTTGCAGGTGGCCCCCCAGGTATGTTCATTTCTATTTTTGCTGCCACCACTTCTGTCCAAGCCAACAGGACTTCTCACATGAACTAAAACAAGAGCTTTGCCATTGGTCTTTTTGCTTCCATTCCTGACCTTCTAAGGTCCACTTATCAAAGGATAAGACAGCCAGGATGAGCTTTTAGAATCCCAAAACATATCCCATCATTCACTAGATTAAAATCCTCCAATGGATTCCCATCAGAGTTTAAACTGAAATCTTGTTCTAGACCACGAGGACCTACACAATAGGGTCATTGCTTACCTCTCTAACTTTATATCCTAATATTCTCCCTCTTTTCAAATATACTCCAGTCACAACTATACCTCAGGGCCTTTGCACTATCTGCTCTGCCTGCTGGGTCACTCCCTTAATATCATCATACTCTTGTACTCTTCCATGGTAGCATTTGTCACTACCTGATTTCTCCTGTTTCCTTCCTTCTTTATGTGTTTATCAACTTCTCCCACCAGAAAATGAAGATAAGCTCCATGAGAAGAGGGATCGTGATTGTCTTCATCACCGTATCCTAGGGCCTGGATCAGGGGAAGCCACATCATCTTAAAATTGTACCACTGAACTCTGTTCAGATTCCATTCTCAAGATTAAAGTTAAGTCTTGGAAAAGTCAGAAATAGGAGACTTGTGATTTTTTTTTAATATGGAGGATGGGGAGGGGCAGAAGGAGAGAGAGAGAATCTTAAGCAGGCTCCACAGCCGATGCAGAGCCTGACACAGAGCTCGATCTCACAACCCTGAGATCATGACCTAAGCCAAAATCAAGAATCAGACGTTTAACCGACTGAACCACCCAGGTGCTCTGGGATTTGTGATTTTTTTTTTTTTTGCCTGTTTTATACTACATTATCTAATAACAGGTAAAACAAAACACTGCTGAGGACACTTGACTGGTGGACATAGGATTCTGCTTGTGTTTGAAAGGCTAACGGCAAGTCACAGAGACCCGATGTAAGTGGACAAGTTAAAACAGAATTTACTGGCTTTTAGGACTGAGAAGTTCAGGATGATCTTGGTTTTAAGCTCTGTGAAATCTCGGTGCTAAAGTGAAGTCTTACGGAAGCCATGTAGTGCTTAATAAGTATTTGTTGAATGAATGAATAACACCTACCTCACCTGATTGTTGTGAAGATTAGAAGTGATAATACATACAAAGCCTTGGGCTCCTGGCCTGAAACTAGTAAGCACTCATCAGGAGTACATAGTATTATTTATTTATTAATATCATCATCATTGAAGACTTCATTTTCAACACAACAGATGCATTCATGATTACTCTCCTGCTATGGGGAAAAGGAAGAGTTTGCATTTTGCACAGTCATTGGGAATGATTCGGACTGTCTGGGAGCTCCGACAGACCGGAATCACGTTGCAAGGCTTCCCAGCAGAGACAGAGAAGTAGACTAACCCTGCAGGGCTTCTCTGGTCCACATGAGAATTCAGCATTGAGTGCTCTTGAAAATACATGTTGACTTTAAATATCTGAATCAAATACGCAGTTTTTTAAAGGCTATCATAAATGGAACAGACATCAGAAGGTGCTCCAAGTTCTTCTCTCCTAAATACTGTATACATGTAGTATTTTTCTTCATGATTTTAAACTCTGTAAACTTGGCCAATATCAGTTAGAAATGTAGACTTGAAGAAAAAAATATGCAGTTGCCTTCTATCTTCTTAAGTACCTGAGTCACTCCTTGATAAATGGAAAATAAATGGAAGTCTACCCACTCCCTTTTTAATGTCACAGGGGTGGATTAAACATGGCCAGGAATTTGGGGAAGCACCTTCTTCAAGAGATGAGACATAAATTCCCTTCTTTTACAGCCAGGCAAGCTATGTATGTGGCTGTTTGAACTGATGATGGATCGTAGTAGAAATGACACTGTATCATCTTGCAAGCCCAAGCCATAAGAGACTAGCAAATTCTATTTCCCATCTCTTGAATCACATTCCCTAAGCTGCCTCATAAAAATCTGGAGAGATCACCTGGAGAGACCCTGAGACTCTGTGAGCTCCTCCCTCCAGCCAAGGTGCTAGGGATAGGAGTCAAGCTGTCTAGGCTCTCAGCCCAGCCCAGCTAGATATCACTATGTGACTCCTGTCCATAACACATTAGAGCAGAAGAGCCACTAGCCAAGCACGCCCTAACTGCTGGCCCACAGATCTTGATATAAAATAAAAAGGTGGTTGTTTCAAGTGATTAAGTTTTGAGGTAGTTTACTCAGCAGCAATAGGTAACCTGAGCCCTCTGGCAATATTTATACAGTGCAACAGTTAGTAATCTGATAAATCAGGTTACTTCTGAGCTGATACATGGCCAGGAGAGCACAGCAAAACTAGCCACGGGAAGCTCCTTGAAGCAGGTTGGACATCACAAAGAGAGTGGTTTGGTGGCCAGGAAAAGCTAAATGACAACAGGTTCCACTTTGTGGAGAGAGAAGAAGAAGACTCCTTCTTCTGAGTACGTAGCATCTGCAGGAACTGTTGTGTTAGTGAGGGTGTGACGGACCCAGCAAACACAAGCAATCCAAAGACATTTGATGCTCATACTCATACACCAACATTTTGAGCACCTGCTATGTATGAAGCACTGGAATAATGACAACTGGGAGAAGCAAGACTTACTCTTATGGAGCTCATAATCTACTGGAAAAATATTCAGAATTATTTGCTAATGATATTGGAGGGCGGAGCTGCAGTGGGAAGGAAAGCCTACATCATCCCAAACTGGTACTCCTGAACTCTGTCCAAATCCCATTTCCACAATGAAGTTAAGTCTTCGAAAAATCAGCACATTGCAGCGCCTCATATATAAATATAGACCTATACATATATAAGGTTTGTGATTTGATATTTGTTTGTCTTGTACTACATTATAGAATACCAAGGAAAACAAAATACCCCTGAGGACCCTTGATTTGTGGAGACAAGACCCTGCCTGGGTCTGCCAGGACCTGGTGATTGCGAGCAACAGAGGGCTGGTATGAGCTGACAAGGTAAAAATGGAACTGACCGGCACTTATGACTCAGAAGTTCAGGGATTGTCTTGATTTTAGGCTCTGCTGAATCCAGATGCTCAAGTGTCTTAAGGAAGCCATCTCCCTCCATGGTTTCGGCTAGATTTTCCTCTGCATTCTCCTCTCAGGTAGGCCTCTCCCCAGCGTGGTGGCAAGATGACTGCTAGAAACCCCATGCTTATCCACATTTACTGGCAACCCCGGTAGAAAGAGAACTTCCCCTTCCTGATATTCCAGCAAAAATTCCAAGGTTGAGTGTGATTAACTGAGCTTGAATTAGTTGTTCCTCCCTGAACCAATTCAATATGCCTCAGGATAAAGAACACTCTCTTTGACCAGGTCAAGATCATGTATCCACCTTTCAAGGGTAAAGTTAGTCACATATTTTATTTAACCCATCATATTCAAAATATTATCATTTGTTCAATATTAAAATTATTAATGAATTTTCTATTCATATTAAACTAGGGTTTGCAGTATGTATTTTATGCTTACAGCTATCTCCATTTGGACCAACCACATTTCAAGTGTTGTTCAAGTATTAGACTGGGCAATTCTAAAGATTTATTTTTTATTTATTAAAAATTTTATTTATGTATTTGGGAGAGAGAACAAGAGCATGAGCGGAGGGGTAGGGCTAGAGGGAGAAGCAGACTCCCCACTGAGCAGGGAACCCAACACAGGGCTCGATCCCAGGATCCCGGGATCATGACCTGAGCTGAAGACAGATACTTAACAGACTGAGCCACCCAGGCGCTCCAATTCTAAAGATTTATTGTGGTGTAAGAGGAATGGAAAAAATAATAATAGAATAGAATAGAATAGAATAGAATAGAATAGAATAGAATAGAATAGAAAACAAGGCAACCTGGAACAAGTAAGGGAAGAAAATCCGTGTTCCTGCAGACCAGTGGAAAACTATCTGAAAGTTGGTGTGTCTTCTCAGGAGAGGTACAGCGTGAGGCAATGGAGCAGGAATGGCCTTGAGGCAGGGCTGTGGGAACCTAGTAGGGGACACCAGAATGGAACACAGACTTCCAATCAGAGAAAGGAACCTGGGCATCTCAGCGAATGCCACAGAGAAGAGACGCCTTGGCCCGGGACTGGTTGAGAGGAAGACACCAGGACAGAAGTGGGCTTGGACAAATGACAAGCTCAGACCAGACCACGCTCTGACCACCACCCTGTTCCTTCCTTTGGCACTTAGGGGAAATGAAAGACGGGGGACCATGAATTGACTGAGAAAGATCTGATTTGACTGAGCTTCCCTTGCACTGACTGGTTCGTGGAGGGAGTCTCAAAAAAGAAATGAAGTTTAGATATAGAAAACGAAGTTATATATCGCGCATATCCAAGATTATTGGCCTGAAAATATCAGCCCCGAAGAAGTCGCAAACAACAAAGTCTCAAACAACAGGGTCACCCAGCCCCAAATGCCCCAAATGCCAGTAGTGACTACACTCGTGGTGAGCGTTGAGTAATGTAAGGAATTGTCAAATAGATATGTCATACACCCAAAACTGATATAATATTGTATGTCAACTCTACCTCCATAATAATAGTAATACTACTACTAATAAAATGTCAGTAGTGCCAAGGCTGAGCAACCTTGGATTATGCCAGTTTAAGTTTCTTGAGAAGCATGAAGAGAAAGGAAAAGCAAGTTCTTTTGTTCTGTGTTGGGGTAAACCTGTCCTAAAAGAGAAGGCAGGCCTGGAGCTGCGCATAATGTCGTTTTTGTAACATGGAGGTAACTGAATCATGTGGCAGGGTAGCAAGTGTGAGGATGAGCAATAGGGTGAGTCAGGCCCAGGGGCTGAGGCCCCAAAATGTCTTCCATTTTCCTCCTCTCCCCCTCTTCTTTCTTCTCTCCCCCAACAGTCCCCTCAGAGGAAGTTTCCCGGTGGCTGAGGTGGGGCTGAGGCAGATGAAGTGAGGCAGCAGGCGGCTGCAGAACCTTCTCAGCCCTGTGTCCCCCTGGCTTAGGCAGAGCCAGAGGCCTGCTCTCCTGGGCCCCAGATGCTCTGGTGTCATTGCCACACGGCAGCTGGCCCCCAGGAGGCAGCTGTGGAGCCAGGCTGGACGGTTGTCTCACTCCGAGCCTTTGCTCACGCTTTATTCTCCTCTAGAACAGAGCCTCTCCAGTGTTGTTTAAGAATCACCTGGAGAGCCAGGTAAAGCACAGATTCCTGGGCTAATTTCCAGCGTCGGAATCAGTCGTTCTGGGGTCCAAGGGGTGTCCAGTATGTCCCAGTGTGCCTGGGATTTTCCATTTTAGCACTGGAAGCCCTGCATCCCTGGCAAACCCGGATGGTTGGTCACCCTAGGTAGGGCCCAAGATTTTGCATTTCTACCCGTCTCCCAAGTGATGCTAATGCCACCCTCAGGAGACCCCACTCTGGACCACCATGCGGGTCCAGGGCACGGGCCTGTGAACCTTCAGTGTGCTCCCAGGCCTAGAGCAAATGAAACCTGCTTCAGAAAGGGTTACCTATAGTGCCTTCTCTCCCCCACCCCCGACCCTCCCACCCTGAGGCAAGCATGGTCACACCTCACGCCAGAAGGTGATACGATGTACTTAGGGTTTTTTTCCTGCTGACATACTTCAAGTTTCCCATAGGGCAGGAATCATATTTTCATAGCCTACCTATTGCCATGGGAATAAATCCATGGGGATACCAAACATATGGAAGATAATAAATCGATTTGTTGAATGGACAAAACTAAACATTTATTGAGTGCTTAGCAGGTGCCAGGGACAGTGCTAACCATTTTATACAGTTTAAGTCATGTCATCCTGGGTGGTGGCTGCTATTCCCCCCATTCTACAGTTGAGGAAAGAAAGGTTCGGAAAATTCACCCAACATGTTCACAGAACCAGAAAAAGATAGAGCTGGAATTTGAACTCCACTGTGATATCAGAGCCCATCCTCTTAACCATTACACTCTGCTACCTACAATGAACCAATAAATACATACGTATTTGTATAATCAGGTGGAGGAATCATTACTATTTATTTAGAATACATTTCACTTTTTTATTGGAGTCCACGTGCCTGAGCTGTGTGTGTGTTCAAAATAGATTCACATTGTCTTTCTGGGAATGACGCTGGGCTGTTTAATTTTAACTTCGAATCTGCATTGAACACTGATTCACCATTGTTTACAGTGATTTTTCAGTCCAAGAAAGAATGGGAGATATTCTGAGTGGAAGACATGTTTGCTCAGCACCTGTCCACCATTCTATGAAAATCCAGTGCCATCCATGTGGGTTACAAGGGACTAACACTGCTTCTGGGTCTGTGGAAGAGTACAGGACCCAGGACTGTTGCAGTAGAGCACTCCGTCTCCTTCCCCACGGGGATTAGGGTAGAGGTAGTCACATGACCCAAACCCGGACACTGAGAACACTCTATCTTTTAACTAGAGACTGGTTCATGGGATGCTAAACCAAATCGTTCCTGAAACTTCTCTAAGCCATCTGAAAGTCTGTGTTCCCATTCCTCTGAGATAACTAGTTGGAAAATATGAAATAACCTTGGGGCTTCTGATAGCCATCTTTGCAAAGATATGGAACATCTTTACATGAGTATAACACCAATATAGATAGAATATGAGCCACGAGATGAAGAAAAAGAGAGTTCTCCTCCCATGACTAGAACCCCTCAATCCAGATTCCCAGTTACTTGAGCCACTACATTTCCTTGTTTGTTTAAGCTAGTGTAGATTGGGTTTCCATCACTTGCAACCCAAAGAATCATGGCTATTGTACCCGACCCATGAGAAATGAAGAGACAGGTGTTGGCGGGTGGGAAAAACCAAACACCTTGGTTTCCAATAATGATTATTTTACAATGCCCTAATATTTTGACACCTACCTTATTACCTTCTCTAAGAAAGACCACTGGTAAGTGGCCATCAGACTCTTCTACCGTTGTCATAAGAAAAAGCCGAACACGGACCAGAGAGCAGTCAATATAAATGAGCAAATAGGTCTTTTTAGAGTTGGCGTGGGGAAGGTGATTTGGTTTGACTATTTGCCTAACTTTCTTATCTGACTGTGTCCTTAGTTACTAATTAAGGATCTGTGGTCAGATAGGTTTGTAAAAAATGCATTCCCTAGTTAACTTTTTACATGCAGCGAATTTATAAAATTTTCTGAATACGTAGAAGCATATTTATCTGTTAAACTTTTTCTGAACCAGTTCTTACAATAAACTTTCTCTCGTGTCGTCAGTTGATTATTAAAAGCCAACTTCTCAGAAAGCGCTGTACATATATCAAGACTATGTACTTGACTCTGAAGAAATAAAAGAAATAAGGGTATTGCTAATAAGGCTAGTCATTCCAGCACTAGCACAGTGGAATTCAGAGAGCAAAAGAATCCTGGTAAGTGATTATATAATCAAACTAAAAGCCTTCTCTGCAATCCGAGTGTGTTTTATTTCTGTTTGGATGATTATTTAAGAGTGACATGGTTTCCCTCTGGCCACTGTTTTTATTTTCTTTGGATTTTCACTCATTGTGTGTGCCATGGACTGCCTAGGATCCTGAAGTTGCTAAATGCCTTACAAGGAACTGTTCCCAAACGACCTGCTTGTCCGACAGGTTTAGTGACCCCACCGTGCGTATAAGTAGCCGAACTGGCCAAGCCCAGGCTCCTCAGTGGTGTGCAACCAAGCCCAGGGTTATTTTTGGTTATTTTATCCTGAATTTTGCTTCCAGGCTCTTTTCCAAACTCCCCTGGCAAAGGCTGTCAGTCAATTTTTGCCCTCTCTCCTTCTTCCACAAATGTTTATTGGGGTCTATGGCTGGGGGACTAGAAATGAATAAGACTCTGTTTCTTTCTTGATGGAATTTCTGGTCCTTTCAGGGAGACAGGTCTGTCGATGCATTTATAGCATACCCGAAATGTGTACCATAGGCTCTGAGATCATGGAGGAGGGGAGCTCTTTGAGATAGATAATATTTTCTCTCTTATGTATATTTTCTTGATGAGTATGCTAGTGTGCAACCCCCTTCCTTGGAAATGGCCCTTTCTCAGAAAACTTCTAAATAAAAGAAAAAAATCAATTCTAGCTCTATGTGCTATATAACTGTAATACAACTAACATTTTCCTTACTTTTTTATTTGGAAATTTTTCAAATGTCCAGAAACTTTGCAAGAACAATACAGTGAATGCCTAGTAACTCTTTACCTGGATTCTCTGTTAACATTTCCCCCATATTGGTTTCAACTTCTCTCTTAGTCCCTCAAAATATCTATTTGCTGAACTATTTGAAAGTTGCAGACATCAGAGCACTTCTGTCTTAAATAATTCAACAAATTTTGCCTAAGAATAAGGACATTCTCTTACAACATCCCAATATGATTATCACCTCTGAGAAATTTAACAATTCCGTAATATAATGTATACTCCACATTTAGATCTACCCAGTTGTCCCAAAAATACCTTTTATAGCTGTTTATTTTTTAAAAATCCAGTATATCATTGAGGTTTTTATCTTCTTAGTCTCTAATCTAGAACAGTCCTCGCCTTTTGTTATTTTTCATGCTTTTGAGTGTTGGACAGGTTCAGTCCACTTGTAGAATATCCCAGAGATTCAATTTATTTGATGGCCTCTTCATTACTTGATTCCAGTTTAAAAATATTGGCAAGAGGGGGTGCCTGACTGGCTCAATGGGTAGAGCACGTGGCTCTTGATCTTGGGGTCATGAGTTCAAGCCCCATATTGGGTGTAAAGATTAAATTAAAATATTGGCAAGAAAACCAGGGGTCATTTGAATAGTTCTTTTTTTTTAAAAAAAGATTTATTTATTTGAGGGAGACAAAGACAGAGAGAGCGGGTGGGGTGGGCAGAGGGAGAGGAAGAGAGTGTCTCAAGCAGATTCCTCACTGAGTGCAGAATCCCACAGCGCCCATTGCGGGGAACAATCTCAGGACCATGAGATCACAACCTGGGCCAAAACCAAGAGTCAGACACCCAATCAACTGTGCCACCCAGGCGCCCTTCCTTTGAGTAGTTCTTTTTTTTATCATATTAGTAGGCATATAGTGGAAATATGATTTAAATTTGAAACTCATACATTACCATAAATCCAAAGCAAGAAAATCGTTGATGTCTTTTTTCTAAAGATTTTATTTTTAAGTAATCTCTACACCCAACATGGGGCTCAAACTCACAACCCTGAGATCAAGGGTCACACGTTCTACACACTGAGTCAGGCAGGCGCCCTGAAATGAGTTGATTTCTAATTGATGGGAAGATCCACTGATTGAAGACCTTACTATTCAAAGTATGGCCAGCAGACTTTCTAAAAAATTCAAAATACCAGACCCCTCTGCAGATTTGTTGAATCACAATCTGTATTTTAACAATACTCCCAGGTGATTCATGTGCACCTTAAGTTTGGGAAGTATGTGTTCAAAATACTGACTAGAGGACAGGCTTCTGTCATACTGGGCTTTCCAAATCACAGGGCTATTTGTGCATGACACTCTTGGGACATAATATCCATCTCCTCTCTTTCATGACCAACAGGGACATTTTTTACCTGGCTAAAAACTGCATTTTCAATCTCTCTTGAAGTTAGAAATCGCCACATAACACAGCTCTGGCCAAGAAGATGGAAAAGAAAGTCACAAGGTGGGGTGGGCGGAGATTTCAGAAAAGGGCACAGATTCATCCTGCACACATATTTTGCCCTTTCCCTTTTCCTTCCCAATACGTGAATACAATGAGTGGAGGGGGAGATGCTGTCTGTGACAATGAGGCATCAAACAACACGCGGAGGGGGGTGGCATGGGAAGAGCCCCAGAGAGCTCTGAACTGCCCACCTCCACACCTCTTCTATGCAGGTCAAATGAAGCCTCTGGTTTAAATCGTTGTTTCATTGAGTTTCCTGTGATTTGTAGTCAAACTCGGTCCCTGATACACACTATTCAAAGGATCTCGTGACAGAGATTTGGGGAGAACCACTGGTATAGAGCCCTACACAGGGAGGGAGGCAGACGCTTTCTTGGTTTTTTGTACGTTTATGATTTTGTCCATTAAGAGAGAGTGAAATGTGAAATGTATTCCCTTCCCACTTATGAACAGGGATGGGTGGACCTTCTCCAGAGGATTGTCAGAAGGGAGACAGATTCCTGCTGTAAGAGCATTTTCATTTAAATTCTTGGATCGGCAGAAGGCAGTAATGCACACATTATACTGCACATGAAGACTATCTCCTATTAATGAAAAAGGTGAACAAAGACTCGTCCTATTTTGCAAATGTTTTTTTCTTCTCACACGACAGCAATTCCAGTGTCCTTTGGTAGCTCACTAGCTCTCTTAATTTCTTTAGACTTCACCAACAAAAGGAAATGTGCATGCACGTATGTGTGTGTGTGCACATTATGGCACATAGATTTCCAAATTATTATGCATCTTGTTCTAAAAACAATTTGAGATACTTCTTACATCTCAGCTTTCCTCACATTCAGGACTCAACTTTGGACAGAAGAATTTTTAATCTACTGTACTTGGCTTTTTCTCAGCTAGATATAATTTATTCTTGCTCAGATGTAATGACTTCTCACTCACCCTTGAAACCCCTTGCCCACTCCATCATATACTGGTAAGTGCCTCATCCTCAGTAGATGAGAGAAATATTTATTGAATAAATCTATCTGTTAAATATTTATTAAACACTCTTTGCATACTGCACCTGACCACAGGGGTTGGCAAACTTTTCTGGAAAGGGTCAAATAGTAACTATTCTGGGTGTTATGAGCCAAAAGGCAAAAATGAGTGTATTATGTAAACTCTTATATAACCATGAAAAATGCAACCATTTAAAAATGTAACAAGTACCCTTACCTCACACCATATGCAAAAGTGAAGTCAGAATGAATCAAATACTTAAATGTAATAGTTAAAACCATGAAACTTTTGGAAGAAAACCTGGAAGTACTTCTTCATGACCTTGAATTAGGTGATGGCCTCTGACATATAACACCAAAAGCAAGTGCAATGAAAGAAAAAATAAGTAAACTGGGGGGAGAAAAGGAAAGAAAAAAATAGATAAATTGGATTTCACCAAACTGAAAACTTTAATGCATTGAAGGAAACTATTAAGAAAGTAAAAAGGAAACCTACAGAATGGAAGAAAATATTTGTACATCCTGTATCTGATACGGGTTTAATAACTAGAATAAAGACCTCCCGCAAGTCAACAACAAAAAGACAGCCCAATTAGTTTTGAAATGGGCAAAGGCCTTGATTAGACATTTCTCTAAAGATACACACATGGCCAATAAGCACCTGAAAAGATGTTCAACATCACTCGTCATCAGGGAAATGAAATCAAAACCACCCTATCACTTCACATCTACAAGGAGAGGTGTAATTTTTTTTTAAAGGAAAATAAGTTTTGGTGAGGCTATGGAGAAATTAGAACCCTCATGCATTGCTGGTGGGAATGTAAAATGGTGCAACTGGGTGGAAGACAGGCTGCCAGTTCCTGGCATAAAATTACCTTAAGACCCGGCGGTTCCAGCCCTTCGGCCCAGAAGCTTTGAGTGGCAGTGAGCACGGTTCAAAGTACTTGCAGGTTCAATGTCTCCTTTGATTCTTCCTGCACCTGACGTTGGTGGCAGAGTGAGCACTGGAACCAGATCTCCTGCATCCCTCCTGGGCACCCTTTTGTCACAGTGCACAGCCTCATGGAGACAGCTGCTCCCTGCAACCATAGGCTCTGCTGTAGGAACAAATATATCAGGCCTGGGCCAAAGTCAAGGACATTCTCAATGCTGGAAGGAGTTTCTTCATGATGCAGCCAAATGCTGAGGCCTGCATCCAGAGGAAATAAATGAACAAGGAAAGGCTGTTATGCATTAATGTGATCAAACTGCATGATTTATTTGCTTAATGGTTGCTGCAAAAAAATATGGCATTTTACCATTCCATTCTTCTCAAATCTTGTGTCGATCCTTTTAAATTCAACCAGTGAGATCATCTAACAAGAGAATCCTTTTGATTTCCATTTGCTACAATTCATGTAAAAATAAATCAGGAACAAGCCATGACACCAGTCACAAAAGACCACATACTGTATGATTCTATTTGTATGAAAGGCCCGGAATAGGCAAATCCAGAAAGACTAAGTAGCTCAGGGGCTGAGAGAGGGGGAGAATGGGAGTGACAACTAATAGGTACAGGTTTCTTTTGGAGGTTATAAAATGTTCTCAAATGAGATTATGGTATTGATTGCACAACTATGGAAGTATATTAAAAACCCACTGAATTGTGTATTTAAAACAATAGATTTTATGCCTTGTAAATTATATCTCAATAAAGCTGCTAAAAATTCTCATAAGAACCATTACTGTTCTGTCTTATAACTGTAACTTCTGTACAGTTAATGGAAAACACAAATAACTTTTATTTAATATCGACAATGTGTCAGTCACTATGCTATTTAATTATCCCAACAATGCCATTAGCTAAGCATTACTATTACCCTACAGTAGAAATAAAGAAATCAAGGCTTCAAGAAACAATGTCATAGGATGCCTGGGTGGCTCAGTTGGTTAAGCATCCCACTCTTGGTTTCAGCTCAGGTCATGATCTCAGGGTCGTGAGATCGAGCCCCCTATCAGGCTCCACACTTGGGGCAGGGTCTGTTTGAGACTCTCTCTCCCTCTGCCCTTCCCCACCCTGATCTCTTTCTCTCTCAAATAAATAAATAAATCTTTTTTTAAAAAGAGAGACAAGGTCATTTTTCAGTGTTACCTAGCTACCTAGGAGGCTGCATAGCTGGGAATCAAAATTAAGCTGATTGCAAAGCTCTGGGCTTTACACTTCGGTTTATTCTTCGATTATTTGTGTTGTTGTTGTTGTTGTTATGGCACATAGGGTAAAGACTGTCTACTAAAAACACGCAGACACTTCCTGTTTCTGAAATACCTGAAACACATCTTGACGAAGTAGTTATTCATCACGTCTCCTTTAATTCCTGTATCAAAGGCTCTCTTTGTGGGTAGCAAGATGGCTGGGTCATTTCATTAGAGACTGAGAGGGATGAAATGACACAACCTCCCCTGCATCCACCAGTTTTTTTAAAACATCGAGCTCAGTTGTCTAGGGTTGTTATCAGAAAGCCCGCCTGTGGCCTTGTGGGTCTGTCTGCGCTCAGCTCTGGGCAGCAGGTTTGGATAACATTGTGTTCTCAAGGTCTTTTTGAGCTCAACACTTTGTCCAGCCTCTGCTTAGATGGAAAACACTCAAGATTTCCCTGTGTTTCCAAGATTAACTGCTTTGGAAATCACTAGAGAGTTTTTCCTACGGTGTACATTTAAATGTGCTGGTTCTCTTTTTCTTTGTGCAAAATACAACTTGGATTTACAGGATGTAAGAGGTTCTACTTGGTGGAATGTAAAGTCTGTCTTAAATCTCCCCATATTTGGCAATGCAGTGTTCTCTCTCTCTCTCTCTCTCCCTCTTTCTCTCCACTTCAGCAGATTTTCAATTGTACTTCATAGATGGATCTCAGCTGGTCCTTTTCCCGTTTTATAAACTTGAGAATGGTTATTTGGACTATGTTTCAAACCATTCTTCCTTGAACTTCAACCACCAAACACTGCTAAATGCACCAGAAACCCTAACTGTAATTCTTTGCCAGAGTTTAGAAATACCACTCGACACTTCAGCACCAGCATTTCCACTCCCCTGTCTATAGATTTTCAGACATTTAAAGATCCTTTCTTCCTGTCTATGCCTTGGATGTCTTTCACTGCCTCTTTGCTGTCCAGTAAACCAGCTTGCCCTCTCACTGAGAGAGGGAGAACGAGAGAGTGGTGAGCTAGGGGAACCCAGAAACTCAGAAGCTTGTTTATTTTTTTAAGATATATTTATTGAGAGAGAGAGGGATAGAGAGAGACAGTGCACATGGTGGGGGGGGTGGGGGGCGCAGAGGGAGAGAGAAAAATCTAAAGCAGACTCCCTGCCGAGCGTGGAGCCTGACGTGGGGCTCCATCTCAGGACTCTGAGATCACAATCTGAGCAGAAATCAAGAGTTGGAGGCTTAACCCACTGAGTTACCCAGGTGCCCCTCAGGAGTTTGTTTAAAAAAGAAAGTTCACACTAGTGACCAGGTCTCAAGAGAGACTCAGCTGGTGTCCACCAAGGGGGAAGCCGGATTTTTTTCTTAAAGTTTTAATTATTTACTTGAGAGAGAGAGGAAGAGTGAGAGGGAAAAGCAGACTCCCCCTGAGCAAAGAGCAGGATGTGGGACTCGATCCCAGGCCCCTGGGATCATGACCTGAGCCAAAGGCAGACACTTAACCAACTGAGCCACCCAGGCGCCCAAGGGAGAAGCTTTTTAAGTGCAAGCCATCCAGTAGCTTCTGAATAAAGAATCCTTATTCCAGCACTAGCTGCTAAGCCTTTAAAGACGTGAGGAGTGGCGTGTGTTGGGGGGGGTGTAGTTGGCAGCTAAGAATAGTTTGATATATTTGTCACTGTTGAATAGGAGCGCCTCCCTCAACTATTGACAATCACCATCTATTATGCCAAATGAATTTTTCCATAGAGACCATTCATGCTTCTACTTGCTATCCCTTATTCCCTTGTATGTTTCCGTGTGAGCGTGACTTCTTGAAAACAGGGCGAGAGATTTAACAGGCATCATGCTGTTTATCCCCTGGGATTACATTTTGATGTGTTAAATGAAGGCTGTTTTTGATGTATATAAACAGGTAGAAGAGCACAGACCCCTTTTACTTCAGGGAGTGAAAGTCATTTGCAAACTGACAGTGCAGAGATCCTAAGAACAGAGTGTTT
Source organism: Callorhinus ursinus (assembly GCF_003265705.2). NCBI lineage: Eukaryota > Metazoa > Chordata > Mammalia > Carnivora > Otariidae > Callorhinus > Callorhinus ursinus. The sequence continues at coordinate 2,317,264 of NW_027397090.1, read as the reverse complement.
CAAACAGACTTCCCACACAATTGCTATGCCATATATCTTCTGGCACTGAGTAAACATTTTAAATTGCCGGTTGTTCACTGAGGTTGACAATAAATTCGAGCAGGAGTATATTTAATATTCCTATAGAATTTTAGTGAAGGTAAATTTTGCTTCTCTGCTCTTCCTACAAAGCCAAGCAAAGTCGGTATTTTATTTTTTTAAAGATTTTATTTATTTATTTGACAGAGAGAGATACAGCAAGAGAGGGAACACAAGCAGGGGGAGTGGGAGAGGGAGAAGCAGGCCTCCCGCGGAGCAGGGAGCCCGATGTGGGGCTCGATCCCAGGACCCTGGGACCCTGACCTGAGCCTAAGGCAGACGCTTAACGACTGAGCCACCCAGGCACCCCGCAAAGTCAGTATTTTAATGTTAGTTCCTTTCCTATCATAGAAACCAAAGTAATTGTCAAATAAAAGAGATCAGGAGAGAAATCTAGGTAAGTAATGGAATTGGAAAAAAAAGAGCAGAGCACTTTTATTTTAGAGATGAGGAAAATGAAGCCAAGAGAAGTAAAGTGACTTGACCAAGGTCACACAGACCAAACATGCCCAAGGAGGGGGCGTCAGATTCATTTGACTGGGTAACTGATCACCAGATTCTCATATGGAGGTAATTTGGTCTTTCATACCATCTGAAGCAGATCAACACTCAAACCAACGGATGCTTGTGTCCGTGTAGGGCCTCAGATAATGAAGAGAGGAAAATGTGTTAAATGTTCACAGTAAGATGGGGAGAAGTGAGGAAGAAGGCCTGGCAGTAGAAGGAATAGGGAGCAAGCCAGATAGAAGCCAGCAAGGTCTCCTGGATCCCATGCCACAGATCAGCCATCACTCAAAAGATGGGATGATAGAAAAATGTCAAAAAAAAAGAAGCCTTCATGTCAATGGCTTTCAACCCTGGCTGCCCTTTAAAATCACTCAGGGAGTTTTCTGCACCCTCAACCAATTTAATTAGTGTTTTCAAGGAGGTCCCAATTATCTGCGAATTTGAGATCTGCTGTTCTAGATAAATCTAGCCAAGCCCATTAAACAAATGACAGAACTAGCTGAGCCCCAAATCCTTGAGGCAGACACTCTGCTTTCCTTTCTAAAGTTCTTCAGTCCTGCTATTAAAAACAAGGTATTATCCCCTTACACTGTTGATGTTCTTTCTTAGTAGGCGTATAGATGTCTGTTGGATGTTTGCTGAGTTTGAGCCGCCCAAGTATTGACCACCTTTATTTTTGTTCCAATTAACTACTGCTATATAAGAAACCACCCCAAAACTTACTGGCTTCAAACTGCAAGGACTATTATTTCTCAAAATTCTTTGGGGTTGGTTGGGTTCCCTCACACAATTACATTCAGCCCGAGGATTAGAGGGACTGGCAGACATAAGACAGCCTCACATCTACAGCCGGTGTTGGCTGGGGCACTTGGGCTCCTCATGTGGCCATCCAGGTCAGCATTCTGAGAGAATAAAGGTGAAACGACAAGGTCTCTTAAGGACCAGCCTTGGAAATCACATCACTTCACGTGCACTTTATTATGTTTTTAAAGATTTGGGTTATTTATTTTTAAAGTAAACACCCAACATAGGGCTCGAACTCACAACCCTGAGATCAAGAGTTGCATCCTCTACCAACTGAGCCAGCCAGGCACCCCACTTCTGCTGCATTTTTATGGTCAGGGAAGTATGGTGGCTGAGAGAATGCATCTCACAGACCTCCACTACAAGCAATGTAACTGACTGAGGGCCACAGCTAATGTGCTTTGAAATCCATTGCTGAGTATGCTTAGAGGCCACAGGCTGAATATTAAGTCAGGCCTGTTCCTGGGAGATAGGAGACTCTCTTTTTGGCCAACTTTGCCTCGAACATTCCCCAAAGGCTTGGCTGAAGCTTCCTTAACCACTTCTACCCAATCTTCTCCCCCCCTTTCTCCTTCACTCAGGATCAGACTTGCATCAACTTGCATTCTCTCTCCCTCTTCCTAATTTCTTTCACAAAGGTGCTTTGCTTCCCCTAAAAAGGTCCTTGTACGTTTAGTTTTGCCATGTCTTTTTCTTCTCAGAGGACCTGGATTAACCCAGCAACTTCAAAAGCAGCTCAGACTCAAGGGGAGCGGGGAATAGACTCCACCCCTGGATGGGAGAAGCTGCAAAGTCACGGCCGGCCGGCCGGCCGGAGGAGCATGAGAGGAGCTGTCCCCACGGTGTTTGAAGAACAATCTATCATGATCTCCGGGAGAGGAATGCCTGCTCCCTCCCTCTCTGCACAGGGGCTTTGGGTGGAGTTGGTTTTACTCCCAGCTCCAATGTGGTCATGTGGTACCAATGAGATGGTAATAGGAGGTGAGGCCTTTGGGAGGTAATTAGGTTCAAGTGAAGTCATGAGCGTGGAGCTCCCGTGATAGGATTGGCGTCTTTATAAGGAAAGAAACTAGAGCTCCCTCCCCACAGGGTAAAGAGTGAGAAGCTAGCTGTCTCCAAACTAGTAAACAAGCTCTCACCAGACAGCGGGAGTCAAATCTACCAGTACCTTGATCTTGGTCTTCCAAGTCTCTAGAACTGTGAGAAGTAAGTTTTTGTTGTGTAAGCCCCCCAGTCCATGGCAGTTTTGCTATTTTGCCTGAGATGACGGAAACGGAAGGTAAAATCTCCCTATTTGCATTTTGATTACATGTTTAGATATTTTGGATATACTGGCTTAGAAAAAGTACAGTTATAAATTAACTTCACTTATTTTAGTTTACTTTGCTAACTGGAAAATACAAGGGCTCACAGTTGTGACTTGCTTGGTATTTCTACTGGATAGCTAGTCTTTAAATGTCAAATGTTTCTAAGAAATTAAATCACTATTTCCAAGAAAATATTTGTTTTGAAATAATTGTAGGTTCCCATGCAGTTTAAGATTTAAAACAAAGCGCTATCTTGTACCGTTTACTCAGCTTTCCTCAGCGATAACTTTTTATAAATTTGTAGTATAATATGACAACTGGGATGTTGACAATGATACGGTGAAGATACAAAACATTCACAACACCACAAAGATCCCTTGGGTTGTTTTTCTATAACCGCACCCATTACCCTGCACCCTCATTGCTCGGTAATCCCTGGCAACCACAATACCATTCACTTGTATAAATTAGTCATTTCAAGAACATTATATAAATAAACTCGTACTGTATTATAACCTTTCGGGGTTGTCTTTTTTTCACTTAGCATAATTCCCCATGGCTCATCCAGCTTATTGGGGGTATCAACAAGTGTGTCCCTTTTTTTGCAGAGTCGCTGTTGGGTGCCAGTCCCAGCCTGTCCACAGTAACAGTATTCTAACGGCTAGAAACACCTGGGGGCACTCACCTGGGCCCCGGTGAGCTTCCCACAGACCTTTCCACTTTACAAACCAACCTTAGGACTGGACTGACCCCTATGGCTGCTCTTATAATTACAATACCCCTTTTAGCAATAACCATTAAGACACTTTGAAGAGAAAAAGAGTATATTACTTACAAGCCCTGGCACATTCAAGGCCCACCAGGGTGGACATCTCGAAGTTGCAGGGAGAGAAAGTATGCATGAGCCTGGAGCTTTGCATTTCTTGCGGTCCAGGGTAGGGAACTAGGGTTTCACCAGTTCACTCTTTATTGGTGAATGTAAAATATTAAGAGTGGCAATTTGAAGTATGTGAAGAGAAAAATCAAGTGGACCAAATGATCCGTTATGGAAATCAACCAAGATCTCAAAAGCAAAGGACCCTCTGTGGGGGAAGGTACCCCGGTTTTTTACCTGGCTCAGCCACTGGTAGTGTGTTGATTCAAGGTAGCAGATCTTAACATGGATGCCTCCGCCATGCCTTGGATTACAAAAAGAAAAGCCAACTGTCCAGGCTTGGACTGAAGTGGTATGTCATGGTATGGGTGTACCACAGTTTATTTGACCATTCATGACAAAAGACATCTAGGTTGTTCCCAGTTTGGGGCTATTAAAGCTGCTAGAAACATTCACATACTGGTCTTTGTGTGAATCTAAGTTTTCACTTCTTTGGGCTAAACGTCCAGGAGTGCAATTTCTGGGTCGTTTGGTTGTGACTTGTTAAGTGTCTAAGAAACTACCAAACTGTCTTCCAGAGAGGCTGTACCATTTAACATTCTCATCAACAATGTCTAGGTCATCCAGTTCCTCCATATTTCCCCCAGCATCTTGTGTTATTCCTGTGTTCCAGTATAGCCATTCTGACAGATGTAGAGGGACATCTCATTGTGGTTTTGCTTGGCATTTCCCTAATGGCTACTTATATAGAACATCTTTTCATGTGTTTACTTTCCACCTTATCTAGCTTCTTGGTGAGCTATCTCTTCAAGACTTTTACCTGTTTTTCTAATTGGATTGTTTGCTCTTTTATTGTCGAGTTTTAAATTCTATCTATTCTAGATGCTAATGTTTCATCAGATATGTGATCCGTGAATAGTGTCTCCCAGTCTTTTCATCCTCATAACAGGGTCTTTATGAAAGCCAGAGTTGAAAAAATTTTGACATTATTCAGTGTTTGTTTGTTTTATTTAAGTATAGTTGACACACAAGGTTGCATTTTTCCTGGCATACAACATAGTGATTCAACAAGTCTGTGTTACACTCACAAGTGTGGCTACCATCGGTCACCATACAACAGTATTACCATTGACTGTATTTCCTCCACTGTACCTTTCATCCCTGTGACTTACTCCATAACTGGAAACCTATACCTCCCTTTATTAAGGGACGAACCATTAGTTTGTCATCTGTATATATGGGTTTGTTTCTGCTTTTGTTTTGTTTAGATTCCACATATAAGTGAAAGTCTATGGTATTTGGCATTCTCTGGCTTATTTCACTTAGCATAATGACTTCTGGGTCCATCCACACCATTGAAAATGGCAGGATCTCATCCCTTTTTTATGGCTGAAGTATACTCCATTGTGTATATACCACATCTTTATCCATTTGTCTATAGATGGACACTTGATTAGCTATTGTAAATGCTAAACATCGAGGTGAATATATACTTTTGAAATAGTGTTTTTTGTTTTTTTTGGGGGGGGGGTAAATATCCAGTAGTGAATTTACTGGATAATATGGTATTTCTATTTTTAAGATTTTTTTTTAGGAAATTCCATACTGTTTTCCACAATGGAGGCACCAATTTACATTCCTCACCAATACCTATTTCTTGTCTCGAATTGTAGCCATTTTGATGGGTGTAACGTGATATTGTGGTTTTGATTTGCATTTTTTTTTTTTTTGATCAGTGATGTTGAGCACCTCTTCATGTATCTGTTGGCCATCTGTATATCTTCTTTGGAAAAATGTCCATTTTTAATTGGATTATCTGCTTTTTGTATGTTGAGTTATATAAGTTCTTTATACATTTTGGATATTAGCCCCTTATTGCATATAACATTTACAAATACCCTCTCCTGGTTAGTATGTTGCCTTTTCATTTTGTTGATAGTTTATCATGCAAAAGCTTTTCATTTTGGTGTAGCCCTATTGGAGGTTATTTTTGCTTTTGTTTCCCTTGCCAGAGGAGACCTATCTAGAAAAATGTTGCTATGGCTGATGTCAAAGGAATTATTGCCTATGTTTTTTTTTCTAGGAGTTTTATGGCTTCAGGTCTCACATTTAGGTCTTTAATCCATTTTGAGTTTATTTTTGTATACGGTTTTAGAAAGTGGTCCATTTTAATTCTTTCCTATGTAGCTTCTTGTTTTCCCAGCACCATTTGTTGAAGAGACTGTGCTCTCCCCATTGTATATTCTTGATTCCTTTGTTCTAGATTAATTGACCATATAAGCATGGGTTTATTTCTGGGCTCTCTATTCTGTTTCATTAATCTATATGTCTATTTTTGTGCCGTACGATAATGCTTTGATTACTACAGCTTGGTAGTATATGTTGAAATCTAGGGTTTTGAGCCACCAGCTTTGTTGTTCTTAAGATTGCTTTGGTCTTTTGTGGTTCCATATAAATATTTGGTATTCCAGTTCTGTAAAAAATGCTATTAGTATTTTGAGTGCACCGAATCTTTAGATGCCTTTGGGTAGTATGGCTATTTTAACAATATTTTTCAAAGCTATGAGCACAGAATGTCTTTCCATTTGTGTCCCCTCCAATTTCTTTTATCAGTGTTTTATAGTTTTTAGAATATAGGTCTTTCACCTCCTTGGTTAAGTTTATTCCTAGGTATTCTTTTTGGTGCAACTGTAAATGGAATTGTTAATTTCTCTTTCTGCTACTTTATTATTGTGTAGAAACACAATGGATTTCTATATATGAAAAGTTTAAAAAGTATTAAAGTTTTGAAGTTTTATTTAGTCCAATTTATCAGGGTGGGTTGTTTGTTTTTCCCTGTTAGGAATCTTGCTTTTGGTGTCAGTCCCAAGAAATCTTTACTTAAGTCTAGAACCCAAAGATTTTCTCCTTTTTTTCCCATAAAAAATGTTTATTTATTCATTTTTTAAATTTTATTATGTTAGTCACCATACAACATTAGTTCTTGATGTGGTGATCCACAATCCACTGTTTTCGTATAACACCCAGTGCTCCATGCAGTACGTGCCTCCTTAATACCCATCACCAGGCTAACCTATCCCCCCCCAGAACCCTGTTTGTTTGAGTCCATGGTCCCTCATGGTTCATCTCTCCCTCCAATTCCCCCCCCATTTTTCCCCTTCCTTCTCCTAGTGTCCTCCATGCTATTCTTTATGTTCCACAAATAAGTGAAACCATATGATCATTGACTTTCTCTGCTTGACTTATTTCACTTAGCATAACCTCCTCCAGTCCCATCCATGTGGATGTAAAAGTTGGGTATTCATCCTTTCTGATGGCTGAGTAGTACTCCATTGTATATATGGACCACATCTTTATCCATTCATCTGTTGAGGGGCATCTCGGCTCTTTCCACAGTTTGGCTATTGTGGACACTGCTGCTATGAACATTGGGGTGCATATGGCCCTTTTTTCACTACATCTGTGTCTTTGGGGTAAATACCCAGGAGTGCAATTGCTGGGTCATAGGGTAGCTCTATTTTTAAATTGTTGAGGCACCTCCACACTGTTTTCCAAAGTGGCTGTACCAACTTGCATTCCCACCAACAGTGTAAGAGGGTTCCCCTTTCTCCACAACCTCTCCAACATTTGTTGTTTCTTTCCCTGTCCATTTTTGCCAATCTAACTGGTGTAAGGTGGTATCTCAATGTGGTTTTGATTTGAATTTCCCTGATGGCTAATGATGATGAACATTTTTTCATGTGTCTTTTAGCCATTTGTATGTCTTCTTCAGAGAAGTGTCTGTTCATATCTTCTGCCCCCTTTTTGACTTGATTATTTGTTTTTTGGGTGTTGAGTTTGAGAAGTTCTTTATAGATCTTGGATACCAGCCCTTTATCTGTAGTGTCATTTGCAAATATCTTCTCCCATTCTGTGGGTTGCCTCTTTGTTTTGTTGACTGTTTCCTTTGCTGTGCAGAAGATTTTATCTTGATGAAGTCCCAAAAGTTGATTTTTGGTTTTGTTGCACTAGCTTTTGGAGATGTATCTTGAAAGAAGTTGCTGGCAACAGCAATCAGACAACAAAAAGAAATGAAAGGTATTCAAATTGGAAAAGAAGTCAAACTCTCTTTTCACAGACGACATGATACTTTACGTGGAAAGCCCGAAAGACTCCACCCCCAAATTACTAGAACTCATACAGCAATTCAGTAATGTGGCAGGATACAAAATCAATGCACAGAAATCAGTTGCTTTCTTATACACTAACAATGCAACTGTAAAAGGAGAAATTAGAGAAATGACTCCATTTACAATAGCACCAAAAACCATAAGATACCTCGGAATAAACCTAACCAAAGAGGTAAAGGATCTATACTCTAGGAACTACAAAACACTCATGAAAGAAATTGAAGACACAAAAAGGTGGAAAAATATTCCACGCTCATGGATCAGAAGAATAAACATTGTTAAAATGTCTGTTACCCAGAGCAATCTATACCTTCAATGCCATCCCAATCAAAATTCCAATGACATTTTTCAAAGTGCTGGAACAAACAATCCTAAAATTTGTATGGAATCAGAAAAGACGCCGAATTGCCAAGGAAATGTTGAAAAAGAAAAACAAAGCTGGGGGCATCACGTTGCCCAATTTCAAGCTATATTACAAAGCTGTGATTACCAAGACAGCATGGTACTGGCACAAAAACACATATAGACCAATGGAACAAAAAAGAGAACCCAGATATAGACCCTCAATTCTATAGTCAAATAATCTTTGACAAAGGAGGAAAAAACATGCAGTGGAGAAAAAGTCTCTTCAATAAATGGTGCTGGGAAAATTGGACAGCCACATGCAGAAGAATGAAACCCGACCATTCTCTAACACCATACACAAAGATAAACTCAAAGTGAATGAAAGACCTCAAGGTGAGACAGGAATCCATCAAAATCCTAGAGGAGAACATAGGCAGTAACCTCTTTGACGTCATCCAATCTTTTTTCTAAAGACTTTATAGTTTTACATTTTACTTTAAGTCTGTGACTTTTCACATGATAGTGGATTTACAGATGAAGGTTCATTTTTTACCTATGGATGTCCAGTTGCTCCAGCACCTTTTGCTAAAAATGTTATCTCTTCTCCAATGAATTGCTTTTACACCTTTGTAAAAAATCACTTGGGCATATTTGTGTGGGTCTATTTCTGGGTTCTCTATTCTATTGATCTATGTGTCCCTTTGACAATACCACATAATCTTGATTATTTGAGCTCTATAATATGCCTTGCAATCTTTTAGACTGATTCCTCACTTTCTTTTTCTTTTTCAAAACTGTTTAAGATATTCCATTTTCTTTGCTGTTCTATCATCCCACATAGAATAATCTTATGTATATAAAAATCTTGGAATGTTGGTAGGAATTGCATTAAATCTTTATGTCTACTTGGGGAGAATGACATTTTCACTACGTTGAGTTTTCAGATCCATGAACACAGTATGTCTCCCCACTTAGATTTTCTTTGATTTCTTTTTCAGCATTTTCTAGTATTCATCATACAAGTCTTAAAAATACTTTGTTAGATTTACACCTAAGTTTTCTTTTAGCAATTGTAAATGACATTATAGTTTTGATTTGGGGTGTCTGTTACTAGTATATAGAAATACAATTGATTTTTGATTTTTGTATGTTTGTCTTATATACTATGACTTTGATGAAATCATTACATTTGGATTTTTGTAGATTCTTTGAGATTTTCTTTTATAAGATTTTACTTATTTTTGAGAGAGAGAGAGAGAGAGAGAGAGAGAGTGTGTGTGTGTGTGTGTGTGTATGCGTGCACATGCAGGAGCAAGAGCAGAGGGAGAGGGAGGAGCAGACTCCCTGCTGAGCAGGGAGCCCAATGGGGGGCTCTATCCCAGGACCCTGGGATCATACCCGAACCAAAGGTAGATGTTTAGCCAACTGAGCCACCCAGGCACCCCTGAGATTTTCAAATAAGCTATCATATCATTTGTTAATAGGTATAGTTTTCTTTTTGACGTGTAGATCTTTATTTTCTTTTGCATCGCATCAGCTAGACTTCCCAGTGTAGTGGTGAAGAAGAGTAATAAGAATGGACATCGCTTGCCTTTTTTTCCAATCTTAGAAAAAAAAGTATAATGTTATTTGTAGGGTGTTTTCTTAAGAGATTTTTATTTACTTAGTGTGTAGGTGGGGTAACAGGCAGAGGGAGAGAGAATCTCAAGCAGACTCTGTGCTGAGCAAGGAGCCTGTCATGGGGCTTGATCTCACTACTCCAAGATCCCGCCCCAATCTAAATCAAGAGTCTGACACCCAACCAACTGAGCCACTCAGGCACCCCTTGAAGATGCTTTTTTACAAATTTGAGGAAGTCCTCCTCTATTTCTATTTTTCTGAGAGCTTTTATCATGAATGAGTCTTGTGTCCTGTCAGATGCTTTTTCTGCATTGATGGATAGAACTATGCCATTTTTCTTTCTTAACCTGCAAATATATTTGATTTCCAAATATTAACCTAGTTTTGTATCCCTAGAGTAAATGCCACTGGCTCATGGTGCATGATTGTTTTTAAATATTGTTGAATTCTATGCTATTTTACATATTGCTAAATTGTATTTTGTCAAGGTATTTTGCATCTGTGTCTTTATGAATTAAATGTTTGTTTAACCCCTCCTCAAAATCCTGTGTTGAAGCCTTAACCCCCATTGAGGTAGTATTTGTAGATGGGGCTTTGGGGGGAGTAGGTAGAATTAGATTAGCTCATGAGGATGGAGATTTTGTGATGGCATTAGTGGCTTTAAAAGAACGGGAAGAACTCTTCCTCTCTCTACCTCCCTCTCTTTCTCCACATGCACACGCACAGAAAAGGTCATGTAAGGACATAGCACAAAAAAAAAAAAAAAGCTATCTACAAGCCAGGAAGAGAGCTTTCGCTAGAAACCAAATTGGTTGACACTTTAATTTTGGACTTCTCAGTCTTCGGAACTATGAGAAATACATCTGTTGTTTAAACCACCCAGTCTACCGTATTTTTTTATGGTGGCCTGATCAGGTTGAAACCTACATTCAGGAGGGATTTGGTCTGTAGTTCTCTAATTTGTGCTGTCATTGATTTTAGTGTCAAGGTAACATTCCTTCATAAAATGAATTGGGAATTGTTCCCTCATCTTCTAATTTCTCAGAGACTGTGTAGAATTGGGATAATTTTTCTTTGAACATATAGAATTGTCCAGTAAACACAATCTGAGCCTGGGAATTTCTTTTCAGAGTTCTTAAGATAAAATGTCAATTTCCTTAATAGTTAAAGAGCTATTAAAATTATCTATTTAATCTTGAGTGGGTTGTGGTATTATGTGTTTTCCGAGGAAGTGATCCATGTTATCTAAAATGTCAATTTTATGCGTAGCATTGTTCATGTATTCCCTTACTATATTTTGATATCTGTAGTGATAGCCCTGTTTATTTCCTGGTACTGGTAATCTGTATCTTCTCTTTTTTTCTCTTTCGATCTTGCTAGAAGCTGTTGATGTTATTGGTCTTTTCAAAGGACCAGCTTTTTGTTTTAGTGATTTCTTTTTTCCATTGTTTTTTTTGTTTTGGTTTGGTTTTAGTTTCATTTACTTCTGCTCTTATTTCCTTCCTTCTGCTTGCTTTATTTTGCCCCCTTTTCCCCTTGGTTCTTGAGGCGAAGCTTAAATTAGTGACTTGAAACTTTTCCTATTTTCTAATGTATGCATTTAGTATTAAGAATTTCGTTATCCAGGGGCGCCTGGGTGGCTCAGATGGTTGGGCGTCTGCTTTCGGCTCGGGTCGTGATCCTGGGATCGAGCCCCACATTGGGCTCCCTGCTCTGTGGAGATTCTGCTTTTCCCCCTCCCTCTGCTTCTCCCCCTGCTCAGGTTCTCTCTCTATCTCGAATGAATCCAGTTTGATAGGTTACAGTTTCATTTCCACTCAGTTTCATAGATTTTGAAATAATGAGATTTTCTTTTTGACCTGTGGGTTATTTAGAATTATGCTGATTCATCTCCAAGTATGGGGTGATTTTTGCTTGTTTGTTTTCTGTTATTAATGGTTTGGTTTCATTTATGGTCAGAGAACGTACACTGTATGATTTCATTCTCTCAAATTTGTTCAGATTGATTTTATGGCCCACTGTGTGTGTGTGTGTGTGTGTGTGTGTGTGTGTGTGTGTGTGTGTGTGTGTGTGTACACACATACATATATGGGAGGCACATGAAAATAATGCATATTCTGGGGCTGTTGGGTGGAGTGTTCAATCAGTGTTAAGATCCTATTTGATGGTGTTCTATATCCTTTCTAGTTTTCTGCCTAGTTTTTCTTTCAATTGAGAGAGGTGTTGATGTCTCCAACTATAGCAGACTTGCCATTTGTCCTTTCCAGTTTTTGCTTCACATATTCTGCATCTCTTTTTGGTGCATACAATTTAGGACTGCTATGCATTGTTGGTGGATTGACCCTTCTATCATTATGTGAGGTCTTTGGTAATTTTCTTTGCTCTGAAGTTTGCTTTGTCTCCTATTAGCATAGTTACTCCTGCTTTCCTTTGACTAAAGTCCTCATGATAGATCCTTTTCTACAACGTTACTTTGAACTTGGCTGTATTATGTTTCAAGGGAGTATATGGCTGTGATGCCAGCAGGCCAGGTCCAAGGACCCAGAGGGGGTCCCACAGAACCACCCTAGAGGGACCCTGGCTGTGCATGGGGTAGAAATCAAATTCAAAGCAGCCAGAGGTGAAAGCAGAGCTTGTTGACGGTATAGATAGTGTGCAGTTTCAGACAGAATGTCTGGGAGACTCAGAAAGGAAAGGAGAGTCTCATCTTTGCTCAGGGCCTAGAGTTTTTACTGAGGTTACATAATTTTTCTTTGAACATATAGAATTGTCCAGTAAACACAATCTGAGCCTGGGAATTTCTTTTCAGAGTTCTTAAGATAAAATGTCAATTTCCTTAATAGTTAAAGAGCTATTAAAATTATCTATTTAATCTCGAGTGGGTTGTGGTATTATGTGTTTTCCGAGGAAGTGATCCATTTTATCTAAAATGTCAATTTTAGATAACCGGGAACCACTTAGAACAAAGGTATGGGCCGAGGTGTTATTCCTTAGAACCAAGGGGTCTTGCATCCAGATACCGAGCTCCAGTGGTCTGGGCTATGCCTAACATGGCTTCATCTGGTCATTCTCACCTAGTTCTTTCTTAGACATTATCTATTTGAAAGAAATCATCAACTCCTTGTCCCTTACAAGGAAGACATAAACTATTTGCATTCTGAAGCATGTGTAAAGTGGGGGTACAGTCCTAGCAAGAATAGAAGAAGGAAAAGAAGCAAAACAGATTTTTATGGGGTCCTTTAGTTTCCCTATCTCAACTGGGTCATGGTTTTAATCCACTCTGCTAATATCTATATTTTAATTGGTTTATTTAGATCACTTATATTTAAATGTAATTATTATGTTAGGGTTTAAGTGTGCCATCGTATTTTTTTGTTTTTTCTTTTATTTCTCTGGGGTTTTTTTATTCCCTCTATATCCTTGTGGGTCACTGGAACATGTTTTAGAATTCCATTTTGATTTATCTCTAGTGGTTTTGGATCTTTCTCTCTGAATAGCTTTTTTAGTGACTGGTATAGGTGGTACATTACATACACACATGCACGCACACGCACACATATACACACACATACATATAAAATATTGTCAGGCTCATCAGGCTTAAGATTCTCTCTCCCTCTCTGTCTGCCCCTCCCCCCCATTCTTGCTTTCTCTTTCTCCTGATCAATAAAGATGTATAAATACATAATAAATTTCTAAAAAAACAAAAAAAACCCCTTGAAGTGTAAAGGAAAAACTACTGAGTTTATTCATACTTCTGACTACTATGTTCTTCCTTCCTGATACTGCAAGTCTTCCTTTAAACTTTATGTTTAACTTCCTTTCTGTTTAGAGAACTTCCTCTGTACACTCTTTTAAGGTAGATCTGCTTGTGATAGTTTTCTTAGTTTTCCTTCATGTGACAATGTTTGGGGTTTTTTTGTTGCCTTTTTTTTTTTTTTTTTAAGTGGGCTCCACATTAGAGCCCAACACAGGGCTTGAACTCAAGACCCTGAAATCAAATTCCGAGCTGAGATCCAGAGTCGGACACAAACAACTGAGCTACCCAGGCACGCCTCATGTGACAGTGTCTTGATTTCACCTTCATTTTTAGAGGATATTGTCACTGGATATAAGATTCTGAATTGGCATTTACTACAGCTATTGAAAAATACTGCACCAATTATTTGTCTCCATGGTTTCTGATGAGAAATCTAGTGTCAGCTTAATTGTTTATTTCCTATAGGTCAAGTGCCATTTTTCTTGGGCTGCTTTTAAGATTTTCTCTTTAGTTTTCAAAAGTTTAATCATATGTCTTGGCTAGCATTTCTTTGGGAATATCATGCTTGGGGTTTGCTGAACTTCGTGAATCTGTACATTTGTTACATATGCTGAACTTTTTGAATCTGTAGGTTTCCAAATTGAGGAACTTTTTTTTTTTTTTTTAAAGACTTACTTATTTTATTTTAGAGAAGAGTGTGAGAGTGCAGCATGGATGGGCAGAGGCAGAGGGAGAGGTAGTCTTAAGCAGACTCCAGCTGAGCTCAGAGCCCAAGATCATGACCTGAACCAAAACCAAGAGTTGGATGCTTCACCAACTGAGGCACCCAGGTCCCAGACTGAGAAACTTCCAATGCATATTTCTTGGAGAATTTTTCAGTCCCACCCTCTTTTTTTTCTCTTCTGGAATTTCAGATCTTTTGTTAGATCTTTTGTTATATTCTCATAGATCCCTTGGGCTCTTTTTTTATCATTTCTAGTTTATTTACTTTTTGTTACGCAGTTTTGTTATTGTTCTATTCTTCAGTTGATTGATTGCCCACCCACCCCCACTGTCCCCTTGATTTTGCTGTTAAGCCCATCCATTGAGTGTTTGTTTTTATTAACTAAGGGTTTTAGTTTCACAATTGTTTGTTTGTCTTAAGCTTTTTTAGTAATCTCTACACCCAATGTAGGGCTCAAGCTCACAACCCTGAGATCAAGAGTTACATGCTTTTCCAACTGAGCCAGTCATGCACCACGAGGCTTTTGATACAATTATGGTTTTCAGTTGTAAATTTTTGTTTTTTTAAATATTTTATTGTTAATCACCATACATTACATCATTAGTTTTTGATGTAGTGTTCTATGATTCATTGTATGTGCATAACACCCAGTGCTCCATGCAGAACGTGCCCTCTTTAATACCCATCACCAGGCTAACCCATCCCCCCACCCCCCTCCCCTCTAGAACCCTCAGTTTGTTTCTCAGAGTCCATCATCTCTCATGGTTCGTCTCCCCCTCCGATTTCCCCCCTTCATTCTTCCCCTCCTGCTATCTTTTTTTTTTCTTAACATATATTGCATTATTTGTATCAGAGGTACAGATCTGCGATTCAACAGTCTTGCACAGTTCACAGTGCTCACCATAGCACATACCCTCCCCAATGTCCGTCACCCAGCCACCCCATCCCTTCCACCCACCACCACTCCAGCAACCCTCAGTTTGTTTCCTGAGATTAAGAATTCCTCATAACAGTGAGGTCATATGATACATGTCTTTCTCTGATTGACTTATTTTGCTCAGCCTAACACCCTCCAGTTCCATCCACGTCATTGCAAGTGGCAAGATCCCGTTCCTTTTGATGGCTGCATAATATTCCATCGTGTGTTTGTATATATATCTATATATATATATATGTATATGTATATGTGTGTGTGTGTATATACACACACACACACACACACACACACACACATATATATACCACTTCTTCTTTATCCATTCATCTGTTGATGGACATCTTGGCTCTTTCCATAGTTTGGCTATTGTGGACATTGCTGCTATAAACATCAGGGTGCACGTACCCTTTCGGATCCCTACATTTGTATATTTAGGGTAAATACCCAGTAGTGCAATGGCTGGATCGTATGGTAGCTCTATTTTCAACTTTTTGAGGAACCTCCATACTGTCTTCCAGAGTGGCTACACCAGCTTGCATTCCCACCAACAGTGTAGGAGGGTTCCCCTTTCTCCGCATCCCCGCCAACATCTGTCATTTCCTGACTTGTTAATTTTAGCCATTCTGACTGGTGTGAGGTGGTATCTCATTGAGGTTTTGCTTTGGATTTCCCTGATGCCGTGTGATGTTGAGCACTTTTTCATGTGTCTGTTGGCCGTTTGGATGTCTTCTTTGCAGAAATGTCTCTTCATGTCTTCTGCCCATTTCTTGATTGGATTATTTGTTCTTTGGGTGTTGAGTTTTATAAGTTATTTATAAATTTTGCATACTAGCCTTTTATCTGATATGTTATTTGCAAATATCTTCTCCCATTCCATCAGTTGTCTTTTGGTTTTGTTGACTGTTTGTTTTGCTGTGCAAAAGCTTTTTATCTTGATGACGTCCCAATAGTTCATTTTTGCCCTTGCTTCCCTTGCCTTTGGCAATGTTTCTAGGAAGAAGTTGCTGCAGCTGAGGTCGAAGAGGTTGCTGCCTGTGATCTCCTTTAGGATTGTGATGGACCTCCTGTCTCACATTGAGGTCTTTCAACCATTTTGGTCTATTTTTGTGTGTGGTGTAAGGAAATGGTCCAGTTTCATTCTTCTGCATGTGTCTGTCCAGTTTTCCCAACACCATTTGTTGAAGAGACTGTCTTTTTGCCATTGGACATTCTTTCCTTTGTCAAAGATGAGTTGACCATAGACCTGAGGGTCCATTTCTGGGCTCTCTCTTCTGTTCCATTGATCTAGGTGTCTGTTTTTGTGCCAGTACCATACTGTCTTGATGATGACAGCTTGGTAATAGAGCTGGAAGTCCGGAATTGTGATGCCGCCAGCTTTGCTTTTCTTTTTCAACATTCCTCTGGCTATTTGGGGTCTATTCTGGTTCCATACAAATTTTAGGATTATTTGTTCCATTTCTTTGAAAAAAGTAGATGGTATTTTGATGGGAATTGCATTGAGTGTGTAGATTGCTCTAGGTAGCATTGACATCTTCACAATATTTGTTCTTCAATCCATGAGCATGGAATGTTTTTCCATTTCTTTGTGTCTTCCTCAGTTTCTTTCATGAGTATTTTATAGTTTTCTGAGTACAGATCCTTTGCCTCTTTGGTTAGATTTATTCCTAGGTATCTTATGGTTTTGGGTACAATTGTAAATGGGATCGACACCTTAATTTCTCGTTCTTCTGTCTTGTTGGTGTATAGGAATGCCACTGATTTCTGTGCATTGATTTTATATCCTGCCACTTTACTGAATTCCTGTATGAGTTCTAGCAGTTTTGGGGTGGAGTCTTTTGGGTTTTCCACATACAGTATCATATCATCTGCAAAGAGTGAGAGTTTGACTTCTTCTTTGCCGATTCGGATGCCTTTTATTTTTTTTGTTGTTGTCTGATTGCTCTGGCTAGGGCTTCTAATACTATGATGAATAGCAGTGGTGAGAGTGGACATCTCTGCCGCGCTCCTGACCTTAGGGGGAAAGCTCTCAGTTTTTCCCCATTGAGAATGATATTCGCTGTAGGTTTTTCATAGATGGCTTTTATGATATTGAGGTATGTACCCTCTATCCCTATACTCTGAAGAGTTTTGATCAAGAAAGGATGCTGTACTTTGTCAAATGCTTTTTCTGCATCTATTGAGAGGATCATAGGATCCTCTATGGGGATTGGCTTGTATTTTGGTGAGAATTTTTGCATCCATGTTCATCAAGGATATTGGTCTATAATTCTCCTTTTTGATGGGGTCTTTGCCTGGTTTGGGGATCAGGGTAATGGTGGCCTCATAAAACGAGTTTGGAAGTTTTCCTTCCATTTCTATTTTTTGGAACAGTTTCAGAAGAATAGATATTAATTCTTCTTGAAATGTTTGGTAGAATTCCCCTGGGAAGCCATCTGGCCCTGGGCTTTTGTTTGTTGGGAGATTTTTGATGACTGCTTCAATTTCCTTAGTGGTTAAAGGTCTGTTCAGGTTTTCTATTTCTTCCTGGTTCAGTCTTGGTAGTTGATACATCTCTAGGAATGCATCCATTTCTTCCAGGTTATCTAATTTGCTGGCATAGAGTTGCTCATAATATGTTCTTATAATTGTTTGTATTTCTTTGGTGTTGGTTGTGATCTCTCCTCTTTCATTCATGATTTTGTTGATTTGGGTCATTTCTCTTCTCTTTTTGATAAGTCTGGCCAGGGCTTTATCAATCTTGTGAATTCTTTCAAAGAACCAGCTCCTAGTTTGGTTGATCTGTTCTACTGTTCTTTTGGTTTCTAGCTCATTGATTTCTGCTCTGATCTTTATGATTTCTCTTTTCCTGCTGGGTTTAGGCTTTATTTGCTGTTTTTTCTCCAGCTCCTTTAAGTGTAGGGTTAGGTTGTGTATTTGAGACCTTTCTTGTTTCTTGAGAGAGGCTTGTATTGCTATATACTTTCTTCTTAGGACTGCCTTTGCTGCATCTCAAAGATTTTGAACAGTTGTGTTTTCATTTTCATTGGTTTCCATGAATTTTTTTAATTCTTCTTTAATTTCCTGGTTGACCCATTCATTCTTTAGTAGGATGCTCTTTAGCCTCCATGTATTTGAGTTCTTTCCGACTTTCCTCTTGTGATTGAGTTCTAGTTTCAAAGCATTGTGGTCTGAAAATATGCAGGGAATGATCCCAGTCTTTTGGTACCGGTTGTGACCTGGGATGTGATCTAGGATGTGATCTATTCTGGAGAATGTTCCATGGGTACTAGAGAAGAATGTGCATTCCATTGCTTTGGATGGAAAGTTCTGAATATGTGTGTGAAGTCCATTTGATCCAGTGTGTCATTTAAAGTTTTTATTTCCTTGATCTTTTGCTTAGATGATCTGTCCATTTCAGTGAGGGGGGTGTTAGAGTCCCCCACTATTATTGTATTGTTGTCAATGTGTTTCTTTGCTTTTGTTATTAATTGCCTTATATAATTGGCTGCTCCCATGTTAGGGGCATAGATATTTACAATTGTTAGATCTTCT
>NW_027397090.1:2294867-2298208 GCF_003265705.2 Callorhinus ursinus | reverse complement strand
GGGTAAATACCCAGTAGTGCAATGGCTGGATCGTATGGTAGCTCTATTTTCAACTTTTTGAGGAACCTCCATACTGTCTTCCAGAGTGGCTACACCAGCTTGCATTCCCACCAACAGTGTAGGAGGGTTCCCCTTTCTCCGCATCCCCGCCAACATCTGTCATTTCCTGACTTGTTAATTTTAGCCATTCTGACTGGTGTGAGGTGGTATCTCATTGAGGTTTTGCTTTGGATTTCCCTGATGCCGTGTGATGTTGAGCACTTTTTCATGTGTCTGTTGGCCGTTTGGATGTCTTCTTTGCAGAAATGTCTCTTCATGTCTTCTGCCCATTTCTTGATTGGATTATTTGTTCTTTGGGTGTTGAGTTTTATAAGTTATTTATAAATTTTGCATACTAGCCTTTTATCTGATATGTTATTTGCAAATATCTTCTCCCATTCCATCAGTTGTCTTTTGGTTTTGTTGACTGTTTGTTTTGCTGTGCAAAAGCTTTTTATCTTGATGACGTCCCAATAGTTCATTTTTGCCCTTGCTTCCCTTGCCTTTGGCAATGTTTCTAGGAAGAAGTTGCTGCAGCTGAGGTCGAAGAGGTTGCTGCCTGTGATCTCCTTTAGGATTGTGATGGACCTCCTGTCTCACATTGAGGTCTTTCAACCATTTTGGTCTATTTTTGTGTGTGGTGTAAGGAAATGGTCCAGTTTCATTCTTCTGCATGTGGCTGTCCAGTTTTCCCAACACCATTTGTTGAAGAGACTGTCTTTTTGCCATTGGACATTCTTTCCTTTGTCAAAGATGAGTTGACCATAGACCTGAGGGTCCATTTCTGGGCTCTCTCTTCTGTTCCATTGATCTAGGTGTCTGTTTTTGTGCCAGTACCATACTGTCTTGATGATGACAGCTTGGTAATAGAGCTGGAAGTCCGGAATTGTGATGCCGCCAGCTTTGCTTTTCTTTTTCAACATTCCTCTGGCTATTTGGGGTCTATTCTGGTTCCATACAAATTTTAGGATTATTTGTTCCATTTCTTTGAAAAAAGTAGATGGTATTTTGATGGGAATTGCATTGAGTGTGTAGATTGCTCTAGGTAGCATTGACATCTTCACAATATTTGTTCTTCAATCCATGAGCATGGAATGTTTTTCCATTTCTTTGTGTCTTCCTCAGTTTCTTTCATGAGTATTTTATAGTTTTCTGAGTACAGATCCTTTGCCTCTTTGGTTAGATTTATTCCTAGGTATCTTATGGTTTTGGGTACAATTGTAAATGGGATCGACTCCTTGATTTGTCTCTCTTCTGTCTTGTTGTTGGTGTATAGGAATGCCACTGATTTCTGTGCATTGATTTTATAGCCTGCTACTTGACTGAATTCCTGTATGAGTTCTAGCAGTTTTGGGGTGGAGTCTTCTGGGTTTTCCACATACAGTATCATATCATCTGCAAAGAGTGAGAGTTTGACTTCTTCTTTGCCGATTCGGATGCCTTTTATTTTTTTTGTTGTTGTCTGATTGCTCTGGCTAGGGCTTCTAATACTATGATGAATAGCAGTGGTGAGAGTGGACATCTCTGCCGCGCTCCTGACCTTAGGGGGAAAGCTCTCAGTTTTTCCCCATTGAGAATGATATTCGCTGTAGGTTTTTCATAGATGGCTTTTATGATATTGAGGTATGTACCCTCTATCCCTATACTCTGAAGAGTTTTGATCAAGAAAGGATGCTGTACTTTGTCAAATGCTTTTTCTGCATCTATTGAGAGGATCATAGGATCCTCTATGGGGATTGGCTTGTATTTTGGTGAGAATTTTTGCATCCATGTTCATCAAGGATATTGGTCTATAATTCTCCTTTTTGATGGGGTCTTTGCCTGGTTTGGGGATCAGGGTAATGGTGGCCTCATAAAACGAGTTTGGAAGTTTTCCTTCCATTTCTATTTTTTGGAACAGTTTCAGAAGAATAGATATTAATTCTTCTTGAAATGTTTGGTAGAATTCCCCTGGGAAGCCATCTGGCCCTGGGCTTTTGTTTGTTGGGAGATTTTTGATGACTGCTTCAATTTCCTTAGTGGTTAAAGGTCTGTTCAGGTTTTCTATTTCTTCCTGGTTCAGTCTTGGTAGTTGATACATCTCTAGGAATGCATCCATTTCTTCCAGGTTATCTAATTTGCTGGCATAGAGTTGCTCATAATATGTTCTTATAATTGTTTGTATTTCTTTGGTGTTGGTTGTGATCTCTCCTCTTTCATTCATGATTTTGTTGATTTGGGTCATTTCTCTTCTCTTTTTGATAAGTCTGGCCAGGGCTTTATCAATCTTGTGAATTCTTTCAAAGAACCAGCTCCTAGTTTGGTTGATCTGTTCTACTGTTCTTTTGGTTTCTAGCTCATTGATTTCTGCTCTGATCTTTATGATTTCTCTTTTCCTGCTGGGTTTAGGCTTTATTTGCTGTTTTTTCTCCAGCTCCTTTAAGTGTAGGGTTAGGTTGTGTATTTGAGACCTTTCTTGTTTCTTGAGAGAGGCTTGTATTGCTATATACTTTCTTCTTAGGACTGCCTTTGCTGCATCTCAAAGATTTTGAACAGTTGTGTTTTCATTTTCATTGGTTTCCATGAATTTTTTGAAATTCTTCTTTAATTTCCTGGTTGACCCATTCATTCTTTAGTAGGATGCTCTTTAGCCTCCATGTATTTGAGTTCTTTCCGACTTTCCTCTTGTGATTGAGTTCTAGTTTCAAAGCATTGTGGTCTGAAAATATGCAGGGAATGATCCCAGTCTTTTGGTACCGGTTGTGACCTGGGATGTGATCTAGGATGTGATCTATTCTGGAGAATGTTCCATGGGTACTAGAGAAGAATGTGCATTCCATTGCTTTGGATGGAAAGTTCTGAATATGTGTGTGAAGTCCATTTGGTCCAGTGTGTCATTTAAAGTTTTTATTTCCTTGATCTTTTGCTTAGATGATCTGTCCATTTCAGTGAGGGGGGTGTTAGAGTCCCCCACTATTATTGTATTGTTGTCAATGTGTTTCTTTGCTTTTGTTATTAATTGCCTTATATAATTGGCTGCTCCCATGTTAGGGGCATAGATATTTACAATTGTTAGATCTTCTTGTTGGATAGACCCTTTAAGTAGGATATAGTGTCCTTCCTCCCCTCTTATTACAGTCTTTGGTTTAAAATCTAATTTGTCTGATATAAGGATTGCCACCCCAGCTTTCTTTTGGTGTCCATGAGCATGGTAAATGGTTTTCCACCCCCTCACTTTCAATCTGGGGGTGTCTTTGGGTCTAAAATGAGTCTCTTGCAGACAGCATATCGATGGGTCTTTTTTTTTTTTTTTTTTTTTTTTT